>NC_136335.1:3728819-3738184 GCF_964198595.1 Lampetra fluviatilis | reverse complement strand
CTGATGCTTACACAGGTAGAGTGGTAGATCAATATGATTGGCTGCTGATGCTTCCACAGGTAGAGTGGGAGATCAATGTGATTGGTTGCTGATGCTTCCACAGGTAGAGTGGTAGATCAATATGATTGGTTGCTGATGCTTCCACAGGTAGAGTGGGAGATCAATGTGATTGGCTGCTGATGCTTCCACAGGTAGAGTGTAGATCAATTATGATTGGTTGCTGATGCTTCCACAGGTAGAGTGGGAGATCAATGTGATTGGCTGCTGATGCTTCCACAGGTAGAGTGGGAGATCAATGTGATTGGTTGCTGATGCTTCCACAGGTAGAGTGGTAGATCAATGTGATTGGTTGCTGATGCTTCCACAGGTAGAGTGGTAGATCAATGTGATTGGCTGCTGATGCTTCCACAGGTAGAGTGGTAGATCAATGTGATTGGCTGCTGATGCTTCCACAGGTAGAGTGGTAGATCAATGTGATTGGCTTGCTGATGCTTCCACAGGTAGAGTGGTAGATCAATGTGATTGGCTGCTGATGCTTCCACAGGTAGAGTGGTAGATCAATGTGATTGGCTGCTGATGCTTCCACAGGTAGAGTGGTAGATCAATGTGATTGGTTGCTGATGCTTCCACAGGTAGAGTGGTAGATCAATGTGATTGGCTGCTGATGCTTCAATAGGTAGAGTGGTAGATCAATGTGATTGGTTGCTGATGCTTCCACAGGTAGAGTGGTAGATCAATGTGATTGGCTGCTGATGCTTCCATAGGTAGAGTGGTAGATCAATGTGATTGGTTGCTGATGCTTACACAGGTAGAGTGGTAGATCAATGTGATTGGCTGCTGATGCTTCCACAGGTAGAGTGGTAGATCAATGTGATTGGCTAATGATGCTTCCACAGGTAGAGTGGTAGATCAAAATGATTGGCTGCTGATGTTTCCACAGGTAGAGTGGTAGATCAATGTGATTGGCTAATGATGCTTCCACAGGTAGAGTGGTAGATCAATGTGATTGGCTAATGATGCTTCCACAGGTAGAGTGGTAGATCAAAATGATTGGCTGCTGATATTTCCACAGGTAGAGTGGTAGATCAATGTGATTGGCTGCTGATGCTTCCACAGGTAGAGTGGTAGATCAATGTGATTGGCTGCTGATGCTTACACAGGTAGAATGGTAGATCAATGTGATTGGTTGCTGATGCTTCCACAGATAGAGTGGTAGATCAATGTGATTGGCTGCTGATGCTTCCATAGGTAGAGTGGTAGATCAATATGATTGGTTGCTGATGCTTCCACAGGTAGAGTGGTAGATCAATGTGATTGGCTAATGATGCTTCCACAGGTAGAGTGGTAGATCAATGTGATTGGCTGCTGATGCTTACACAGGTAGAATGGTAGATCAATGTGATTGGTTGCTGATGCTTCCACAGGTAGAGTGGTAGATCAATGTGATTGGCTGCTGATGCTTCCATAGGTAGAGTGGTAGATCAATATGATTGGTTGCTGATGCTTCCACAGGTAGAGTGGTAGATCAATGTGATTGGCTGCTGATGCTTACACAGGTAGAGTGGTAGATCAATATGATTGGCTGCTGATGCTTCCACAGGTAGAGTGGGAGATCAATATGATTGGTTGCTGATGCTTCCACAGGTAGAGTGGTAGATCAATGTGATTGGCTGCTGATGCTTCCACAGGTAGAGTGGGAGATCAATATGATTGGTTGCTGATGCTTCCACAGGTAGAGTGGTAGATCAATGTGATTGGTTGCTGATGCTTCCACAGGTAGAGTGGTAGATCAATATGATTGGTTGCTGATGCTTCCACAGGAAGAGTGGGAGATCAATGTGATTGGCTGCTGATGCTTCCACAGGTAGAGTGGGAGATCAATGTGATTGGTTGCTGATGCTTCCACAGGTAGAGTGGGAGATCAATGTGATTGGCTGCTGATGCTTCCACAGGTAGAGTGGTAGATCAATGTGATTGGCTGCTGATGCTTCAATAGGTGGAGTGGTAGATCAATGTGATTGGCTGCTGATGCTTCCACAGGTAGAGTGGTAGATCAATGTGATTGGTTGCTGATGCTTCCACAGGTAGAGTGGTAGATCAATATGATTGGTTGCTGATGCTTCCACAGGTAGAGTGGGAGATCAATGTGATTGGCTGCTGATGCTTCCACAGGTAGAGTAGTAGATCAATGTGATTGGCTGCTGATGCTTCCACAGGTAGAGTGGTAGATCAATGTGATTGGTTGCTGATGCTTCCACAGGTAGAGTGGTAGATCAATGTGATTGGCTGCTGATGCTTCCACAGGTAGAGTGGGAGATCAATGTGATTGGCTGCTGATGCTTCCACAGGTAGAGTGGGAGATCAATGTGATTGGTTGCTGATGCTTCCACAGGTAGAGTGGGAGATCAATGTGATTGGTTGCTGATGCTTCCACAGGTAGAGTGGTAGATCAATGTGATTGGTTGCTGATGCTTCCACATGTAGAGTGGTAGATCAATGTGATTGGTTGCTGATGCTTCCACAGGTAGAGTGGTAGATCAATATGATTGGCTGCTGATGCTTCCACAGGTAGAGTGGTAGATCAATGTGATTGGTTGCTGATGCTTCCACAGGTAGAGTGGTAGATCAATGTGATTGGTTGCTGATGCTTCCACAGGTAGAGTGGTAGATCAATATGATTGGCTGCTGATGCTTCCACAGGTAGAGTGGTAGATCAATGTGATTGGTTGCTGATGCTTCCACAGGTAGAGTGGTAGATCAATATGATTGGCTGCTGATGCTTCCACAGGTAGAGTGGTAGATCAATGTGATTGGTTGCTGATGCTTCCACAGGTAGAGTGGTAGATCAATGTGATTGGTTGCTGATGCTTCCACAGGTAGAGTGGTAGATCAATGTGATTGGCTGCTGATGCTTCCACAGGTAGAGTGGTAGATCAATGTGATTGGCTGCTGATGCTTCCACAGGTAGAGTGGTAGATCAATGTGATTGGCTGCTGATGCTTCCACAGGTAGAGTGGTAGATCAATATGATTGGCTGCTGATGCTTCCACAGGTAGAGTGGTAGATCAATATGATTGGCTGCTGATGCTTCCACAGGTAGAGTGGTAGATCAATGTGATTGGTTGCTGATGCTTCCACAGGTAGAGTGGTAGATCAATGTGATTGGTTGCTGATGCTTCCACAGGTAGAGTGGTAGATCAATGTGATTGGCTGCTGATGCTTCCACAGGTAGAGTGGTAGATCAATGTGATTGGCTGCTGATGCTTCCACAGGTAGAGTGGTAGATCAATGTGATTGGCTGCTGATGCTTCCACAGGTAGAGTGGTAGATCAATGTGATTGGTTGCTGATGCTTCCACAGGTAGAGTGGTAGATCAATGTGATTGGCTGCTGATGTTTCAATAGGTAGAGTGGTAGATCAATGTGATTGGTTGCTGATGCTTCCACAGGTAGAGTGGTAGATCAATGTGATTGGCTGCTGATGCTTCCATAGGTAGAGTGGTAGATCAATGTGATTGGTTGCTGATGCTTACACAGGTAGAGTGGTAGATCAATGTGATTGGCTGCTGATGCTTCCACAGGTAGAGTGGTAGATCAATGTGATTGGCTAATGATGCTTCCACAGGTAGAGTGGTAGATCAATATGATTGGCTGCTGATGTTTCCACAGGTAGAGTGGTAGATCAATGTGATTGGCTAATGATGCTTCCACAGGTAGAGTGGTAGATCAATGTGATTGGCTAATGATGCTTCCACAGGTAGAGTGGTAGATCAATGTGATTGGCTGCTGATGCTTACACAGGTAGAATGGTAGATCAATGTGATTGGTTGCTGATGCTTCCACAGGTAGAGTGGTAGATCAATGTGATTGGCTGCTGATGCTTCCATAGGTAGAGTGGTAGATCAATATGATTGGTTGCTGATGCTTCCACAGGTAGAGTGGTAGATCAATGTGATTGGCTGCTGATGCTTCCATAGGTAGAGTGGTAGATCAATGTGATTGGTTGCTGATGCTTCCATAGGCAGAGTGGTAGATCAATGTGATTGGTTGCTGATGCTTCCACAGGTAGGTTGGTAGATCAATATGATTGGCTGCTGATGCTTCCACAGGTAGAGTGGTAGATCAATGTGATTGGCTGCTGATGCTTCCACAGGTAGAGTGGTAGATCAATGTGATTGGCTGCTGATGCTTACACAGGTAGAGTGGTAGATCAATGTGATTGGCTGCTGATGGCGTGAGAGATCGCTGTGATTGGCTGCTGATGGCGTGACGATTGAGCGGTGGCCGTGCGCTCACCGATCACGCGCACGCGGGCGTGGCGCGACGTCACCGAGCGGCGCGCCAGCGCGTTCACCGCACGGCAGAAGTAGACGCCCGCGTCCGATTCGGTGACGCTGCGGGGGGGGGGGCAAGGGGGGGTGGGGGGGGGCGGAGGAGGAGGGGGGGCAAGGGGCAGGCGACAGTGGGAGGGGGAGGTGGGGGGGCGGAGGAGGGGGGGAGCAGCATCTTAAACGGAGTCCCACGCAACTTTTTAAATCCTTTATATTAAGTTCGCTTGCTTGCTTACGACCGTGCAAATCTTTCGGTCGTTTTTTAACCCACTTCCCGTGATCCAATCGAGCTGACATTTTCCACACAGACTCGTTGTGCGTGACAATTAATATTCGTGAAAACATTTTTCCAAAATTTTACACTTTTTAGGACAAAAATATTATATTTAATTACCAATTGCTTAATGGTGGCAGGCAATCATCTGACCCATAGGTGGCAGCCATCTCAAGCCAGAGGACGAGAGGACTCTAGCCGCCACGCATATAAAGGATTTAGAGTGAAAAACTTTGTTTTTACGGGTTATACTTGTTTTTCCACTGCCAGGTCCGTGCCAGGTCCGTGCTGGGGCTGTAGGTCGGCGCTGTTCGGCAGCAGGCGCCGGTTGTTTTTTCCACCGCAGAAACCGAGTGGCCCCCCCCCCCTCACCTGGGGATCAGGAGCTCCCCTCCGCCGCCGCCGCCGCCGGCACCGCCCGTGTCGAGGCGAGCGCCGTCACGGAACCAGTCGACGAGCGCCGGGGGGCGGCTCCGGGGGGGGGCGGCACCGCAGCGCCAGCGGAGAGCCGAGCGGCACCGTCGCGTCCTGCGGGTGCCGCTCGAAGCGCCAGCCCATGGATGGCGCGGCGGTCGAGACGGTGGCGGTGGCGGGGGACACGGTGGCAGCACCACCACCGACATCTCCAACGCCGAAGACAAAAAACACCACCACCAGCAGGACTTCCACCACCACGACCATCTCCACCACCAGCAACAACAACAACCGCCATTCGCCACTAAGTGGCGGTGACGTCACCACGACGCTTGTGCCAGGCCATGTGCACCTTGAGGCCACGTGAAGTGTCGAACGCCCGCTGGCAGGAGGTCACGGGGCAGACCCAGGTGCCACGAGTCGACTGACTGAGATGACTGGCTGATGCACCACCTGTGCCCCCTACTGTGCCATCTTGATGTGCTTTATCCACCCGGCGCTCCGCTCGTTGTTGTGAGCGTCGCTCCTCCGCCCTCCGTTGTTGTTGGAGGGCGACTGCCTCCAACTACCCAGTAGCGTCCTTCACGAGCCTCCTCCACAGAGGCCGATCTTGACACCGCTGGTACCAGTCATCGGCAAGTCCACTCAGCTCCACGTCCTCCTGTACCAGATCACTCCATCTCTTCTCTAGCCCGTGCCGCGCCCGTTTAGCCCCCTCGATCCGGCCGAACAAAAGCTGTTTAGGCATGCGGTGGCTGGGCATGCGGGCTACATGACCCAGCCAACGCAGCCTTGCCTGCCGGAGGAGCTCTACCGATGGGACTTTGCCCAGATCTTTCAAGGATTTGTGAACTCCTCACACAATCCAGCCTGGTTAAACCCAGGATGGATCGTAGACAGGCCAGCTTAAATGTTTCTAACCGGCGAAGATGTTCCATTAGGGGGGGTCCATGTTTCGCAAGCGTAGAGAAGGGAGGGAATGACCGTGGCCGAGAAGACCTGAAGCTTCGTGCGGAGCGACAGACCAGGTAGCTTCCACACAGCGTTACGCAACCGATGAAAAGATATTACCACTCGACTGATTCAGAGTGAGACCTCTGCTGTTAAACTGGAGCCAGCACCACCACCATCTCCACCACCATCTCCACCAGCAGCACCACCACCATCTCCACCACTACCACCACCACCACCATCTCCACCACCACCACCACCACCATCTCCACCAGCAGCACCACCACCATTTCCACCACCACCACCACCACCATCTCCACCACCACCACCACCACCATCTCCACCAGCACTTCCACCACTACCCCCACCACCATCTTCACCGGCACCATCTCCATCACCATCTCCACCATCCACAGCACTACCACCATCACCATCTCCACCAGCACCACCAGCACCACCAGCACCACCACCATCTCCACCAGCACCACCACCACCATCTCCACCACCACCATCTCCACCAGCACCATCCCAGCTCCACCACCATCTCCACCACCACCATCTCCACCAGCAGCACCACCATCTCCACCACCACCATCTCCACCACCACCATCTCCACCAGCACCATCCCCAGCTCCACCACCATCTCCACCAGCACCACCGTCGCGCGTGAGTCACGTGGTGAGTCGCGTGGTGAGTCGTGTGGTGAGTCGCGTGGTGAGTCGCGTGGTGAGTCACGTGGTGAGTCGTGTGGTGAGGAGCGTCACCCGTCACGGTGAGGGTGGCTGCCTGGCTGCGCCCCACCGCCGCCTCCCCCCCCTCCTCCCCCCCCTCTTCCCCACCCTCCTCCCCCCCCCTCCTCCCCGCGCTCCGCGCTCAGCGCCCCCAGCACGACGAGGGTGCCGCTCAGCTGCGTCGGCGCCTCGCGACCTCCAAACGAACCCTGCCACTCGTGGGAGGGTGGGGGGCGCGAGACGGGGGTGGGGGACGAGGGTGGGGGGGAAGAGGGTGGGGGGGGGGACGAGGGTGGGGGCGAAGAGGGGGAGGGGAGAGAGGGGGGGAGGAGGGGGGAAGAGAAGGGGAAAGAGGGTGGGGGGGGGAAGAAGCGGGGGGGGGGGAGATGGGGGGGGGAGAAGGAGGTGGGGGACGAGGGTGGGGGCGAAGAGGGGGAGGGGAGAGGGGGGGGAAGAAGCGGGGGGGGGGGGAAGAAGCGGGGGGGGGGGGAAGAAGCGGGGGGGGGAAGAAGCGGGGGGGGGGGGAAGAAGCGGGGGGGGGGGGGGAAGAAGCGGGGGGGGGGGGAAGAAGCGGGGGGGGGGGGGAAGAAGCGGGGGGGGGGGGAAGAAGCGGGGGGGGGGGGGAAGAAGCGGGGGGGGGGGAAGAAGCGGGGGGGGGGGAAGAAGCGGGGGGGGGGGAAGATGGGGGGGGGGGGAGATGGCGAAGGGGAGAAGGGGGTGGGGGACGAGGGTGGGGGGAAGGGGAGGGAGAGGGTGGGGGGGATGAGGGGGAGAAGAGGGGGGGGGTAAGTTGAGGGGTAACAAGGATGAGGGGGGTAGAGGGGGGCTCACGTGGATGCGCGCGATTGGCTCCGTACGAAACAAGTTCAAGATGAACCCCCCCACCACCCCCCACGACAGACTGACCCCCCTCCCCCCACCTGGGTCTGCGGCCCTCCCGTCACGAGGGCCCCGTCGCGCTCCCAGGAGATGTTGGCCCGGAGGCCACGGTGACCGGGGCCCACGGGCGTGAGGCCCTCCGCGTGGCCGGGCACAGTCGCTGCACAGACACAGCAACATCATCGTCGTCGTTATCATCGTGAGCAACAGCAGCGGCAGCTACATAACAGGTCCCTGCGGGGTGGGCTGGTAGGAACGAACAAATGAATGGCTATAATAAAATGAAATGGCGGGGGTTACGATACGAAGGGAGAGTTTGAGGCCTAGTTCTAGGCTTTAGGCCTAGCTGTAGGCTTTAGGCCGCTGTGAGTTAATTTTTAATTTAAATGTTTTAATTGAAAACTATCTCAGGGAATTATAAGGGAATGTTACACTTGTTTAGCCAGGAAAACCTCATTAATTTAAATGTTTTAATTAAAAACTATCTCAGGGAATTATAAGGGAATGTTACACTTGTTTAGCCAGGAAAGCCTCATTAATTTAAATTTTTAATTAAAAACTATCTCAGGGAATTATAAGGGAATGTTACACTTGTTTAGCCAGGAAAGCCTCATTAATTTAAATGTTTTAATTAAAAACTATCTCAGGGAATTATAAGGGAATGTTACACTTGTTTAGCCAGGAAAGCCTCATTAATTTAAATTTTTAATTAAAAGCTATCTCACGGAATTATAAGGGAATGTTACACTTGTTTAGCCAGGAAAGCCTCATTAATTTAAATTTTTAATTAAAAGCTATCTCACGGAATTATAAGGGAATGTTACACTTGTTTAGCCAGGAAAGCCCCACTGAGTCTAAAAGGTTGTTGTAGGGTCCTGCCAAGTGTGTGCAGTAGGGGGCGATGTTGATACACCTAATCGGACATCGGACGGACGGACGATATCATCTACTGTAGGCTGGTTCACTTCGTTCCTACCAGTATCGCCCCCCCCTCCCCCCACTATCACGCCTTCAACAGACTACGAGGGGGTGGGTGGCCAGCACCAGTGCTGATGTTTTGCACAATGCACCAGGTTACTAATTTGAGGCTGAGTCGATCTAGTGGAGGCCCAGGGCCGGTTTCGGATAATCGTTATTGATTTTGGCCGTGAGCGGGAATCGAACTCGGGTTGCCGGGGTTCGCGGCGCGCTAACCGCTGCACCACCGCTCCCTCCCCACACACACACGCACGCGTTCACAGACACACTCACCCACGCGTGTGTACACGCACACTCATTCACATGGCTATGCTTGAACTCACGCTTGCACACTCACCCACATTCGTTTGTGCACGCGCGCGCACACACGGGACACGCACGCACACACGCGCGCGCACACACACACACGCATGCGCGCACACACGCGCGCGCACACACACGCACGTGCACACACACACGCGCACACACACACGCACGGGACACGCACGTGCACACACACGCACGTGCACACACACACACACGCACGGGACACACACGCACGTGCACACACACGCACGTGCGCACACACACACACACGTGCGCACACACACACACACGGGACACACACACACGGGACACACACACACACGCGCGCACACACAGACACGGGACACACACGCACGTGCGCACACACACGCACGTGCACACACACACACGCACGTGCACACACACACACGCGCGCACACACAGACACGGGACACACACGCACGGGACACACACACACGCACGTGCACACACACACACGCGCGCACACACAGACACGGGACAC
>NC_136335.1:3711319-3723819 GCF_964198595.1 Lampetra fluviatilis | reverse complement strand
GGTCGAATTTCCATCTGGTACTGCAGATACGATGGGAGGCTGATCGATGCCTAGGTGGGGTCAAGGAATGGCTCCCTATTGGTCAGCCATGTTACGTTTAGTGATGATCTGGTGATTGCTGCTCACTCTGAGGAGGGGTTGGAGGCTCTGCTGCAGAACTTGGAGCGTGTAACTAAGAGATGTGGTCTCAGCATCAGTCCCACAAAAACAAAGCACCTCCCTGGGCATTCGATGTCACAAAACACCCCACCCACTCCACTCCCCGTGAATGGTGGGGCAGTTGTGGTATTGCCTTTTCATCGGCTGCGTGACGCTTTCTGGAAGCTGCCTGGCCGTTTGCTCCAAATTAATATCCGGGTCATCTCAGCCACACTTACGCCATCCCTTCTCTATGCTTGCAAAACGTGGGCCCCTTTGAAGGAACATCTGGCCTGCCTACGATCCATCCTGGGTTGAACCAAACTGGATTGTGCGAGGAGCTCACAAATCTTTGCAAGATCTGGACACAGTCCCATCAGTGAGCACCTCCGGCAGGCAAGGCTGCGTTGGCTGGGTGATGGAGCCCGCATGCCCAGCCACCGCACACCAAAGCAGCTTCTGTTTGGCCGGATAGAAGGGCCTAAACGGGCAGGACACGGGCTAGAGAAGAGATGGAGTGATGCGGTACAGGAGGATGTGGAACTGAGTGGACTTGCCAAATGTCCGATACCAGCGGTGTCAAGATCGGCCTCTGTGGAGGAGGCTCGTGAAGGACGCTGCTGCTGGGCAGTTGGAAGGCAGTGGCCCTCCAACAACAACGGAGGGCAGAGGAGAAGACGCTCACAACAACGAGCGGAGCGCCGGGCGGCTAAATCACGATGTGGAGTAGTGGGAAGCACAGGTGGTGCATCTGGCAGTCATCTCAGTCGTTCAACCAATGGCACCTGGGTCTGTCCCATGACCTCCTTGCCAGCAGAGGTTTTTCGGCACTTCACGTGGCCTCAAGGTGCACCTAGCCTGGCACGAGCGCGGTGGTGACGTCACCGCCACTTAGAGGCGAACGGCCATTGTGGTGTCTGCCCGTGTACCTGCGTGTACACCCGTGTGACTGTATGCACACAGACAGATACGCACGTATCATAGAGGTCTTTGGGGTGAGATCGCGTCAATATTTATCTTTTGGGTTAGGGGCCGTCCATAAATGACGTCACGCGATTTTGGACGATTTTTACCCCCCCCCCCTTCGTCACACGGCGTCACAAAAAGTCAGACCCCCCCCCCTCAAATATGACGTCACAAAGCTCTGCCCCCCCTCCCCCCCCAAAAAAAATAAAACATGCTTCAAATCGCTTTAAACTATTGTCATTGTAGTGCGTATTTAATGTGGCGCTGCACTCTGATGTTGTAAGAGAAAACATTTATCAAAAATTCAATTTAATTAAGTAGAACGTGTTGTCTATATTTATTTAAAGTTGCGCATTTTGATGCGACGTCACATTTCTCACCCCCCCCCCCCCCTTCGTCACACATCGTCACAAATGTCTGACCCCACCTCCCCCCAGGTGCGTGACGTCATTTATGGACGGCCCCAAAGCGACTCGATATCATTGTCATGCGCGCAGGGAATAGGGGGGGGGGGGGAGACCGAGGCGTTGCAGAGTCTCAAGGCTCATTGCTCGGGAGGGTCGTGCCACGGGCACGCGGCTTCTCACCGCCAACGCTCGCTCCGACCACGATCCAGAGTGCGGCCATCGCCCGCGCGGCTCCCATCGCGATCGCGACAGCCTCCTCCTCCTCCTCGTCCTCCTCCTCCTCCTCTTCCTCCTCCTCCTCTTCCTCCTCCTCCTGGCTCCCAGCGCGGCACGGCCGCCACAGTCGTCGTCGTCGTCGTCGTCGTCACCGTCGTCGCCCGAGGGGCATTCGTCAGAAAAGAGAACACACGAGGAGGAGGAGGATGAGGTGGAGGAACGAGAGGAGGAGGAAGCCACAGTTAGAGAAACACACGAATTTGTCAACATCACCAAGCATCAACCATGAGCAGCAGCAACATTGTAAAGACATCACATTAACACTCCTCGTGCACTCACTCACTCACCCACTCACTCACTCACCCACCCACTCACCCACCATCCACTCACCCACTCGCTCACCCACCCACCCACTCACTCACCCACTCACTCACTCACCCACCCACTCACCCACCATCCACTCACCCACTCGCTCACCCACCCACCCACTCACTCACCCACTCACTCACTCACCCACTCACTCACCCACCCTCCCACCGACTCACCCACCCACCCACTCATTCACTCACCCACCCACCCACTCACCAACTCACTCACCCACCCACTCACCCACCCACTCACCCACTCACTCACTCACCCTCCCACTCAGCCACTCTCACCCACCCTCCCACCGACTCACCCACCCACCCACTCACTCATTCACTCACCCACCCACCCACTCTACAACCCATCCACTCACTCACCCACCCACTCACCCACCCACTCAGCCACTCACCCACTCACTCACCCTCCAACCCACGCACTCACTCACTCACTCACCCTCCCACTGACTCACCCACCCACTCACCAACCCACCCACCCACCCACTCACCCCCCCACCCACTCACCCACACACCCACTCACCCACTCACCCACCCACTCACCCACCCACTCACCCACCCACTCACCCACGCACTCACTCACCCACCCACTAATCCACTCACCCACCCACCCACTCACCAACCCACCCACTCATCCACTCACCCCCCACCCACTCATCCACTCACCCACCCACCCACTCACCCACACACTCACCCACCCAACCACTCACCCACTCACCCACCCACTCACCCACCCACCCACCCACTCACCCACCCACTCACCCACCCACTCACGCACCCACCCACTCACCCACCCACCCACCCACTCACCCACCCACTCACCCACCCACCCACCCACTCACCCACCCACTCACCCACCCACCCACTCACTCACCCACTCATCCACCCACCCACTCACCCACCCACTCACCCACTCACCCACCCACCCACTCACCCACTCACCCACCCACCCACTCACCCACCCACTTACCCACTCACTCACCCTGGCAGACAGCAGCACTGTGTCTCTCCCCCGGGGCTCCTGACCCTGCACACGCAGTCCCACGCCCGGGACACGCGTGCACCGCGTCTCGCTACCGCTGCTGCTGCCGCTGCTGCTGCTGCCGCTGCCGCTGCTGCTGCTGCTACCGCTGCTGCTGCAGCCTCAGCAAGTGATGCGAACTAACGAGACGGCTCCGCTCATCGCAGCGGAGACGAGGAGGGGGGGGGGCGGTGGGGGGGTTGGCCCATACAGCGAGGAGGGTTTGTAGGAGGTGAGGGGTATGGAGTAGGAGGAGGAGCGGGTGTTGCGTAATGACGAGCGGTGGCGCAGCGGTTAGCAGCGCTGGGGCTGTGAACCCGGAGCGACAGCGGCGTTTGATTTCCGCTCGCGGGCAAGGCGCGTTGGGCGATTATTTCAGCCGGTCTCGGGTCTCGCCTAGATCGACTCAGCCTTAAATGTGTGTTGGAGGAAGAGAAGGAGGAGGAAGAGGAGGAAGGGGAGGAGCACTTGCCCCGACAGCCTGTTGAAGGCTACACGGGTGATCTTTGTCTTTGGAGGGAGTTGAAGTTAACTCAAAACGTGGGGGTTAGGCTACGTGGTGGGCTTCACGCCAACATTCTAGAGCAATGTTAATTCACCGAGCTCTGCGATCCTCTACGTATATCAACACGCGCTCAGATCATTTCGCAGTGGTTTATGCACGAGTTCGAGGAAACCGGCGCGCTCCCGGAGAAACCCCCCCCCCCACGGCTCGCGCGAGGGGGCAACGCTCAATCCCCTACAGAGGTGACGGGTGGAGTCCGCGTTGCTCCTCCTGCACGTAGTCCACCCACGGGTGGAAGGGAGTTCTGCGACGTTCGTCCGGTGGTCCACCAACCCTAGCTGCTGCCTCCAGTGTTGTACCCCAGCCACGCCGCGTGCGGAGTTACCATCGCCACCGCCGGCTACACGCAGGGTGCGCTCTGCGTGGTTCACCGGCGACGATGTCATCTTGGGTTTAGCAAAACCAAAAATGTCACCTTGCTTTTCAAATCCGTATCTCGTCAAGGGAAGCTTCGAGTCATCATCACGTGACACTCCGCTCGTCTTGGCAGCAGCAGCGGCGGCGGCGAAGGCTTTTGGGCGTGCTGCTTCTGTGGCCGTCTGGAACGTTCTTCCCTTCCGATGTTAGGGGCGCCGCTGGGAGCTGTGTGCACTTTTAAATCATCGTCGTCTATATTGATAAAACTCATTTGTTTAGAAGCGGCTTTTGTGTTTTGTTCGATACCCCCCCCCCCACACGCACACTTCTGATTAGCGCGCGGGTTGGCTACGTACGGCGCTAAAGAAGTTTAAAACGTTCGGTACACTCACCCACTCACTCACGCCACGTCACCCACTCACCCACCCACTCACACCACCCACCCCTCACTCACCCACCCACCCACCCACTCACAACCACCCACCCACTCACCCACCCACCCACTCACCCACCCACTCACCCACCCACCCACTCACCCACCCACTCACTCACACCACTCACCCACTCACTCACCCACCTCACCCACTCACCCACCCACCCACTCACCCACCCACCCACCTCACCCACCCACTCACCCACCCACCCACCCACTCACCCACTCACTCACCCACTCACTCACTCCACTCACTCACTCACCCACTCACCCACTCACCCCACCCACCCACCCACTCACCCACTCACCCAACCCACTTACCCACCCACCCACGTCACCCAGCCCACTCACCCACCCACCCACCCACTCACCCACCCACCCACCCACTCACCCACCCACTCACTCACTCACCCACCCACTCACTCACTCACTCACCCACCCACTCACTCACCCACCCACCCACTCACCCACTCACTCACTCACTCACCCACTCACCCACTCACTCACCCACACTCACTCACTCACCTCCACCCACTTCTCCACTCACACCACCCACTCACGGGCGCCGCTGGGAGCTGTGTGCACTTTTAAATCATCGTCGTCTATATTGATAACACTCATTTGTTTAGAAGCGGCTTTTGTGTTTAGTTCGATACCCCCCCCCCCACGCACACTTCTGATTAGCGTGCGGTTGGCTACGTGTGGTGGTGCGAAAGAAGTTAAACAAACATACTACACTACACTATACACTACACAACTATACTACATTGAAAACTCAATTCTTTACAACTGATTTTTGTGCTTAGTTTGTTGTGTGTCCTCCTCCCACCTGAAGACGGAAGCTTGTGTTGCCTCCGACACGTCGTGATTTTTTTACTTTTTAATTTTTTTAATTTTACTTTTATAAATTTTAATTTTTACCTACGTGACTTTACCGAAAAAACCTAAGAATACGACATCACGATGCAAACTACAAATCGGTCGCGCGTAATTTCTGCCCCGTCACCTTGAAAAGCGACGGGTTGAGATGGTTACAACGAGCGCGTCGCTTCAAACCGAGTAGAACTCGGAACGTCGGAGCGACGTTCGACACACGCACCACACAGGGCTCGAGAACTCGGGGGCTGGAGGGTCGCCGCAATCCTCGCCCTGGGCCCGGCTGCGGAACGTCATCAGTCAGGGGCGGTCTCGGAGCGAATGCCACCTCCCGAATTCCTGGGCGACACGGGATCGGGGGTGGGGTCGGGTGGGGGGGTCTTTAACGTCACTCAACCCAGAGAAAAGGTCGCAGTTTGCCAGTACCGGACGCCGCGGTGGAGAGATGTTGACTAGCTCGCCTGGTGTACAGGAGGTCGTGGGTTCGATCCCGACCCTGACACCTGCTGCTGTATATTTGGAGTTTGCGCGTCTCTCTCTCATCATCATCACGGTGGCTAGGAGATGTTGACTACCTCGCCTGGTGTACAGGAGGTCGTGGGTTCGATCCCGACCTTGACGCCTGCTGCTGTATATTTGGAGTTTGCGTGTCTCTCTCTCTCTCATCATCCTCACGGTGGCTAGGAGATGTGGACTACCTCGCCTGGTGTGCAGGAGGTCGTGGGTTCGATCCCGACCCTGACGTCTGCTGCTGTATATTTAGAGTTTACGCGTCTCTCTCTCATCATCATCACGGTGGCTAGGGGATGTTAACTACCTCGCCTCGTCTACAGGACGTCGTGGGTTCGATCCCGACCCTGACGCCTGCTGCTGTATATTTGGAGTTTGCGTGTCTCCCTCTTTCATCATCATCACGGTGGCTAGGAGATGTTAACTACCTCGCCTGGTATACAGGAGGTCGTGGGTTCGATCCCGACCCTGACGCCTGCTGTTGTATATTTGGAGTTTGCGCGTCTCTCTCTCTCATCATCATCACGGTGGCTAGGAGATGTTGACTACCTCGCCTGGTATACAGGAGGTCGTGGGTTCGATCCCGACCCTGACGCCTGCTGCTGTATATGTTTGCGTGTCTCTCTCTCTCCCCCCGTGGTCGCGTGGACTTGTTATCCGAGTCCTCTGGGTTTTCCCCTCCACATTGAGAGTCAACATCACGCGTGCACAGCATTTGCCTGCCATACATGTCCACGTGAACAGCCACTTGGCTGAGCTATCATTTGTGATTGCCGGGTCGCTTCTGGGAAAGAGACACGCAGCTCAATGGACCTTGCCTGCATTTTTCGATTTGAAGCTTTCGTGACTGCAGGGATTCATCTTCTTGGTTCTTTCGGTAAAGTCACGTAGAAGGGACATGATAAAATAAAAATAAACATAACAAAATATTTTATTATTTTAATTGTATTACAATGAATGAAAATTATTTATTTTATTATGTCATATTTTTTTAATTTTATTATTTCCCTTCTACGTGACTTTACCGAAAGAACCAAGAATACTACCGAGTATTGTTACTCGGAATACTTACTATTATTAAGACTTTATTACTAATAATTCGTAATAATAACAAGTAATTATTACATTTCGATTTAAAGCTTTCGTGACTGCAGGGATTCATCTTCTTGGTTCTTTCGGTAAAGTCACGTAGAATGGAAATAATAAAATAATAAAAATAAAACATCATAAAATAATTCTCACGACGTTTCGGCCACATCGCAAGTAGCCGTCGTCAACTTTGTTTTCCTTTTGAAAATATTACTGGGGGGGGGGGGGGGCCTTACAGGACCTGTAGCCCAGGGGTCTACAACATCTTCATCCGGCCCTGCCTCTTCCATGCGCTGTTCTGTCTGACCCGATTGGCGCTTCAGCCACCGAGGGGCCAAATCATTCCATCGATCGCTCGCTCAAGAACTGGTCCCACCGCCTCTCTGAACAAACGAGTTGGCTTATTCCCCGACTCGCACGGCTGATCACACTGGTCAACACACTTTTTTCTGGCATAAGATATTCCAACGGTTTTAAGGTAATTTTGGGGTGCTGATTCCAAATCTGGCATCAGTTTTTGTCTATCACGTCAGGTTGTTGAGATATCAAATATTGCATTTTCAATAAAAACTACGGAAGAAAAATATTAAATAAATGTGGATATCTACATAAAATTATATTATAAACACACTATCCTAAAAATTCAGGCACCATATTTTAACACTAAAGCAGTCACTGACTCGCAACAACTTGCAATCATAAGTGACAGAGTTAATTTCGGGTAAAATCAATGAAAATGGGGTATGCCGATAGCATAAAAATGAGATGTGATAGAGCAAATCTGAGCTCAGATTTGGAATCAGCACCCTGAAATTCGTCTAAAACAGCTGCAAAAGTCCAGGCCAGAAAAAAATGTTTTTTTTTGTTGACCAGTGTTATCAGCAATACATTAGATGGGCATGTTCCCAGTACCCGCCGCTTCTGCTGTTGTTGCTGTGCGTCTGTTGAATTTCTTTCGCACCCGTACGTAGCCAACCGAGCTCGGAGGAGGTGCGGGCGAAGGACAGCAAACTAAACACACAAAAATGCAGTTCCGAAGAAAGGCGTTTATCAGTGTAGATGCTGATTTGAAAGTGCACCATGGCTCCCAGTGTCTTCCTAATATCGAAAGGGAAAAAAAACGCGTTCCAGACGGACGCAGAAGCGCATCCGAAAGCGCCGCGTTGCGTATCGTTGGCAGGCGTTTGATTATAATCGTCAACAAAAAAAAATTCTGGCCTGGACTTTTGCAGCTGTGTTAGACTAATTTCAGGGTGCTGATTCCAAATCTGATCTCAGATTTGCTCTATCACATCTCATTTGTATGCTATCGGCATACCGCATTTTCATTGATTTTACCCGAAATTAACTCTGTCACTTATGATTGCAAGTTGTTGCGAGTCAGTGACTGCTTTAGTGATAACATATGGTGCTGTTGTTTTAGGATAGTGTGTTTATAATATCATTTTATGTAGATATCCAATATCTTGTATGTAGATATTCAATTCAGATGCTGTCTCCCCGACAGGCCTGGTCTTCACCTGAGGACGGCTGCTTGCGTTGTGGCCGAAACGTCGTGAGAATTATTTTATTATGTTTTATTATTATTAATTTATTATTTCCCTTCTACGTGACTTTACCGAAAGAACCAAGAAGATAGATATCCACATTTATTTAATATTTTTCTTCCGCAGTTTTTATTGAAAATGCAATATTTGATATTTCAAAAACAACCTGATGTGATAGACAAAAAACTGATGCCAGATTTGGAATCAGCACCCAAAAATTACCTTAAAACCGTTGGAATACCTTATGCCAGAAAACGTGTGTTGACCAGTGAATTATTTTATAGATCAGAGCCGTGACAAGCCAGAAAGCACCACGCGTGCTACAATAGAATCAGGTCAATGCCAAAGCGATGTTTGTGCTCCGCTGAGCATTGAAGCGCTGGTGATTGATCTCCTTTTAACATGCCTTGTGCCTGCCGCGGACATTCCACGTTGTCATGGCGGGATCGAGTCTAGTTCTTGTGACAATCACTGTTGTCTATTCCCCCCCTCACAAAGTGGTGCATATTTTATCGACCTCGGAGGGAGGGTGGGCATGATGGGTTGAGTCAACCACCAACAAGGATTCATCTTCTTGGATCTTTCGGTAAAGTCACGTTGAATGGAAATAATAAAGTAATAAAAATCAACCAATAACATAATTCTTTCAGACTGTCTACTCGACAGGCCTGCTCTCCACCTGAGAACGGCTGCTTGCGTTGTGGCCGAAACGTCGTGAGAATTATTTTATTATTTTGTATTTTTTTATTTCCATTCTACGTGACTTTACCGAAAGAACCAAGAAGATGAATCCCTGCAGTCACGAAAGCTTTAAATCGAAACACCAACAAGGAGTTGAACTCACAACCTTGTGCTTTGTGAGCTGTTTTCTCTGCCACCCGGACGGTGAATAAAACAACAACAACATCAAAAAGCAGTCGCAAAAGCTACCGCCTCTGGCTTCTCTGTTGTTCTGTGAAGAAGGGTCATTGCTCGAAACGTCGCCTATTATATACTCCCCCCCGCACTCCTTTAAGGGCGAAACGTTGACTCGCAACGCGTTGAGTTGTGTGTTAAGGATTTACTGAGCTCACTGATTTGTTTATTTTTATTTTCGTCTGACCTGCCCCTACTGGACACCTGTGAAAAAAGCGCTTCGTAGCTTATCGGATTTCTCCAGGATAGATTCTGATTCTGATTGGTGACCTGATGCTGCTAGGGAGGCCCCATGCCAGCATTGAATCACCAAGGGTAACATTTGCAACATTTCTGTTGACATATTTGCGTGTTAGTTGCTATGCAACGGTTGCTTGGCGATAGTCGCTAAGGGTAGTGGCTGCTAGGCGACGGTTGCCCGGCAACGGTTGCGCCTTGCTCGGGTGCCAGCGTTAATAGTCGATTAAAAATCGACCGCTGCGGCTAAACGACGAGGCGTGTTGCCAATCACCAACGCTTTGTGAACCAATCGATAATTGTGCGCAAGGCACGAAAGCGTCGTCGTTAAGCTGCAGCGGTCGATTTTTAATCGACTATTCACGCTGGTACCCGAGCGAGGCGCAACCGTTGCCGGGCAACCGTCGCCTAGCAGCCACTACCCTTAGCGACTATCGCCGAGCAACCGTTGCCGTGCAACCGTTGCATAGCAACGCCCCGGGTGTAGGAAAACGCGTGGGCGCGCGTCATCACCGCTGTGCTGCTGCTCTCTGTGAGCCATGTTAGGTGAGGGCCAGAGGTCGCAAACGGGTTTTGATTCCTTACCCGTACCCGATCGCACCAGGGTCGCAAACGGGTACCCATACCCGTACCCGGCCGTACCCGTACCCTACCCGTACCCGGCCGGGTACGGGTAGGGTACGGGTATCGGGTACCCGATTGCGACCTCTGGGATGAAGCCATGTTGCAGGCGCGGGTGGGTTGATTCTAGGAACTTGAATTGTGAGAAGAGACGACGTTGGGAAATGAGTGACAAACGGTGACTCACCAGTGACTCACGGCCTACCCGTACCCGGCCGCACCAGGGTCGCAAACGGGTACCCGTACCCGACCGGGTACGGGTAGCCGGGTATCGGGTAGGGTACGGGTATCGGGTACCCGGTTGCGACCTCTGGTGAGGGCTGCCGGGTTCGGCCGCTTGCACTCAGCTGGCAAATCAGCCGCGGGCAAACGGCGCAGCAAGCCGATCGTAAACTGCAACTGCAGTACAAAACAACTTCTACTGGTAGGAACCTCCTGGTTACACCAGCCCACAGGGGATTATTGTGTCCGTCGTGCAGGGAGGGGCTGGGTGGGGAGGGGCTGGGTGGGGAGGGTGGGGCTAGGTGGGGGGTGGGGGCTGGGTGGGGAGGGGCTGGTCACCCCGTGGTGCCCTTATAAAACTCAACGTTTAACCTGCTCACGCCGGCTTGTGCCCGCCCTCACAGTCGGGCATATTTGCGGAATACACCACGCCGCCGTTGACCCTGCAGGCCATTGACCGAGCAACCCAACGTTCCTACCAGCTCCCTCCGCAGGACAATGTGTTCTTGTTGTTCTTCCTTCTGATGGAGATTGATGCAGAGCCAGCAGCTAACAATGTCACATTCAGGTGGTCGAACCAGCAGAATTAGCGTCAGGAAATAGCGGAGTAGTTGTATCATCATCGTCGGTGTGATGTCTCTATTAGTCTATGCGTGGGCAGTGTGTGAGTCTGTGGGCATCTCCTATCAGCCCTCCCCACCTCCTCCCCCACCATCTCCGCCCCTCCCCACCTCCTCCCCCACCATCTCCTCCCCGACCTCCTTCCTCCACCCCCCACTTCCCACCCCCCAACTCCTCCTCCCTCCCCCCAAACCTACCCCCACCTTCTCCTCCCCGACTTTCTTCCCCCCCCCAAATCCTCCTCCCCCCGCCTCCTCCCCCCGCTTCCTCCCCCCACCTCTTTCCCCACCTCCTCCCCACCTCTCCCCCCACCTCCTCCCCCCACCTCCTCCCCCCACCTCCTCCCCACCTCCTCCCCCCACCTCCTCCCCCACCTCCCCAACTCTTCCTCCCCCCACCTCCCCCCCACCTCCACCTCCCCCCTCACCTCCCCCCCACCTCCCCCCTCACCTCCCCCCACCTCCCCCCTCACCTCCCCCCCTCACCTCCCCCCTCACCTCCCCCCACCTCCTCCCCCTCACCTCCCCCCTCACCTCCCCCCCTCACCTCCCCCCTCACCTCCCCCCCTCACCTCCCCCCTCACCTCCCCCCACCTCCCCCCTCACCTCCCCCCTCACCTCCCCCACCTCCCCTCCACCTCCCCCTACCTCCCCCCACCTCCCCCCACCTCCCCCCACCTCCCCTCACCTCCCCCCTCACCTCCCCCCTCACCTCCCCCCACCTCCCCCCACCTCCCCCCTCGCCTTCCCCCTCGCCTCCCCCTCGCCTGCCCCCCACCTCCCCCTCATCTGCCCCCACCTCCCCCCCACCTCCCCCCACCTCCCCCCCACACCTCCCCCCACCTCCCCCTCACCTCCCCCCCACCTCCCCCCCACCTCCCCCCTCGCCTCCCCCCACCTCCCCCCCTACCATTGACGGGGGCGCTGAGCGGCAGACACCCCCCCGCCCCTCACAGCCCCGCCCCTCACAGCCCCCGCCCCTCACAGCCCCGCCCCTCACAGCCCCGCCCCTCACAGCCCCGCCCCTCACAGCCCCGCCCCCTCACAGCCCCGCCCCTCACAGCCCCGCCCCTCACAGCCCCGCCCCTCATAGCCCCGCCCCTCACAGCCCCGCCCCCCCCCTCTCTCCTTCCTCTCCCACCCGATCGATCGGCCCTTCAAACTGAGGAGGTATTTTTTTAAATTTCTATTTTCTCTCTCTACGCTTCCGTCGGTTGTGTTATTTGTGTGTGTGTGTTGCAGTGTGTCTCGTTCTATTAATAATAATTTTATTTTTAAAAATAAATTATCGCCACCACCCCCTCACGCACCCCTCGCGACGGCCCATCGCGGGAGCCTGGCCTGGGCCTAAACCCCGTCGGAGCCTCCAGATTTTCCTAG
>NC_136335.1:3660559-3711119 GCF_964198595.1 Lampetra fluviatilis | reverse complement strand
TGGCAGTGTTTGAGTCTGTGGGCATCTCCTATCAGCCCTCCCCACCTCCTCCCCCACCATCTCTCCCTCCCCTCCCCACCTCCTCCCCCACCATCTCCTCCCCGACCTCCTTCCTCCCACCCCCCACTTTCCCACCCCCCAACTCCTCCCTCCCTCCCCCAAAACCTACCCCCCACCTTCTCCTCCCCGACTTTTCTTCCCCCCCCCAAAATCCTCCTCCCCCCGCTCCTCCCCCCGCTATCCCTCCCCCCCCACCTCTTCCCCCACCTCCTCCCCACCTCCTCCCCCACCTCCCTCCCCCCCACCTCCTCCCCCCACCTCCTCCCCACCTCCTCCCCCACCTCCTCCCCCCACCTCCCCAACTCTTCCTCCCCCACCTCCCCCCCACCTCCACCTCCCCCCACCTCCCCCCACCTCCCCCCCTCACCTCCCCCCCTCCCCCCACCTCCCCCCTCACCTCCCCCCCTCCACCCCTCCCCCCTCACCTCCCCCCACCTCCCCCCCTCACCTCCCCCCTCACCTCCCCCCCTCACCTCCCCCCTCACCTCCCCCCCCTCACCTCCCCCCTCACCTCCCCCCACCTCCCCCCTCACCTCCCCCCTCACCTCCCCCCACCTCCCCTCCACCTCCCCCTACCTCCCCCCCACCTCCCCCCCACCTCCCCCCACCCCCTCCCCTCACCTCCCCCCCTCACCTCCCCCCTCACCTCCCCCCACCTCCCCCACCTCCCCCCTCGCCTTCCCCCTCGCCTCCCCCTCGCACTGCCCCCCACCTCCCCCTCATCTGCCCCCACCTCCCCCCCACCTCCCCCCACCTCCCCCCCACACCTCCCCCCACCTCCCCCTCACCTCCCCCCCACCTCCCCCCCACCTCCCCCCTCGCCTCCCCCCCACCTCCCCCCTACCATTGACGGGGCGCTGAGCGGGCAGACACCCCCCCGGCCCCTCACAGCCCCGCCCCTCACAGCCCCGCCCCTCACAGCCCCGCCCCTCACAGCCCCGCCCCTCACAGCCCCGCCCCTCACAGCCCCGCCCCTCACAGCCCCGCCCCTCACAGCCCCGCCCCTCACAGCCCCGCCCCTCATAGCCCCGCCCCTCACAGCCCCGCCCCCCCCCTCTCTCCTTCCTCTCCCACCCGATCGATCGGCCCTTCAAACTGAGGAGGTATTTTTTTAAATTTCTATTTTCTCTCTCTCTACGCTTCCGTCGGTTGTGTTTATTTGTGTGTGTGTGTTGCAGTGTGTCTCGTTCTATTAATAATAATTTTATTTTTAAAAATAAATTATCGCCACCACCCCCCTCACGCACCCCCTCGCGACGGCCCATCGCGGGAGCCTGGCCCTGGGCCTAAACCCCGTCGGAGCCTCCAGATTTTCCTAGCGGACTTCCTGCCGGCCGGTGTTGAGGAGGCGGCGGCGGCGGCTGCGTGAATCGGAGCTCCCCCTTCGGTCTCATCGCGAGGTTTTCTTCTCGTGCCCGGCGCTTACCGTGAGAGTGTCCACACGGCGGGTTGGGAGGCCGGGCCCCTGCACACTCAGAGACGGCAGAGATTTATACAGAATCAATCGGGAGATTAAAAAAAAAATGTAAGCCCGAGTCTATGGGCAGTGTTGAGTCTATGGGCAGTGCTGAGTCTATGGGCAGTGTTGAGTCTATGGGCAGTGTTGAGTCTGTGGGCAGTGTTGAGTCTATGGGCAGTGTTGAGTCTGTGGGCAGTGTTGAGTCTATGGGCAGTGTTGAGTCTGTGGGCAGTGTGAGTCTATGGGCAGTGTTGAGTCTATGGGCAGTGTTGAGTCTATGGGCAGTGTTGAGTCTGTGGGCAGTGTTGAGTCTATGAGCAGTGTTGAGTCTATGGGCAGTGTTGAGTCTGTGGGCAGTGTGAGTCTATGGGCAGTGTTGAGTCTATGGGCAGTGTTGAGTCTGTGGGCAGTGTTGAGTCTATGAGCAGTGTTGAGTCTATGGGCAGTGTTGAGTCTATGGGCAGTGTTGAGTCTATGGGCAGTGTTGAGTCTGTGGGCAGTGTTGAGTCTATGGGCAGTGTTGAGTCTGTGGGCAGTGTTGAGTCTATGAGCAGTGTTGAGTCTGTGGGCAGTGTGAGTCTATGGGCAGTGTTGAGTCTATGGGCAGTGCTGAGTCTATGGGCAGTGCTGAGTCTATGGGCAGTGCTGAGTCTATGGGCAGTGTTGAGTCTATGGGCAGTGTTGAGTCTATGGGCAGTGTGAGTCTGTGGGCAGTGTTGAGTCTATGGGCAGTGTGAGTCTATGGGCAGTGTTGAGTCTGTGGGCAGTGTTGAGTCTATGGGCAGTGTTGAGTCTATGGGCAGTGTGAGTCTATGGGCAGTGTGAGTCTATGGGCAGTGTGAGTCTATGGGCAGTGTGAGTCTATGGGCAGTGTGAGTCTATGGGCAGTGTGAGTCTATGGGCAGTGTGAGTCTGTGGGCAGTGTTGAGTCTATGGGCAGTGTGAGTCTGTGGGCAGTGTGTATGCAATGAGCACACACCAAAGACAAAGATCCAACCCATATAGCCTTCACAGACTGTAGGGGCAAGTGCTGTTAGCGAGCGCCTATGAAGGCCGGCACGGCACACGAGGGGGTGGGTGGGCAGCACCATGCCCGGCCGCCTTTGTCTCCCCGGTGGCGATGTTTCTACACCCCACACAAGGTGCTCATTTGAGGGCCAGTCGACCTAGGCGGGAGACGCAGGACCGATTCCGATATCCTCACTGTTATTAGACTTCAGTGGGAATGTACGTATGTGTGTTGTACTTCTTTAGCGCCGTACGTAGCCAACCGTGCTAATCGGAGGTGCGGGGGAAGGACAACAAACTAAACACAAAAAGCAGTTCTCAAGAAATTAGTTTTCAGTCGAGATTTAAAAGTGGCGTCCGAATCTCGGAAGGAAGAGCGTTCCAGACAGAATTAAATTCGGGTCGCCGGCTCTGCAGCCCAGCGCGCTAACCGCTACACCACCGCTCCCCCACGCAACTGTACAGATCACACGGCCGCTCTTGACAACGTTAATGGATCCTCTCTCCCCTGCTCCCCGCCCCCCACAGGATTGCGCTTCGGTAATCCGGGGGGGGCCGACGCCACCGCTGATCCCTCGCCATCTGCCGCAGACGCCGCTGTCCGGGACGACGTGACGGACGACGTGACGGCCGACGTGACGGACGCGGCGGGCGTCTCCGTGCGATCGCTCTCTCCCCGTCGCTCCCTCCGAGCCGCCTCTCCACGTTCGCCGCGAGCACCGCGGGACGCCGCCACGGTGAGAGACGGCCCTGCCGAGTGGGTGTGACGGTGCGCGTTGGCGAGTGGCCTCTTGTGTTTGAGCTGTGGTTATATTGGAGCGGTGGCGCAGCGGTTTGCACGCCGCGGTACGAACCCACCCGGCGAGCTGGGTTCGATTCCCGCTCGCGGCCAACACCGGTGACGATTATCTAAACCCGGTCATGGGCCTCGCCTAGGTCGACTCGGCATTAAATGGGGTCCTGGTGCAATGGGGGAACACAAAAGTCGGCCGGGCGTGGTGCTGGTGTGAGCGTGTGAGTGTGTGAGCGTGTGAGCGTGAGAGCGTGCGAGTGTGAGAGCGTGTGAGCGTGTGAGCGTGCGAGCGTGTGAGCGTGTGAGCGTGAGAGCGTGTGAGCGTGCGAGCGTGGGAGCGTGCGAGCGTGTGAGTGTGTGAGCGTGCGAGCGTGTGAGCGTGTGAGCGTGTGAGCGTGCGAGCGTGAGAGCGTGCGAGTGTGTGAGCGTGCGAGCGTGTGAGCGTGTGAGCGTGCGAGCGTGCGAGCGTGAGAGCGTGAGAGCGTGTGAGCGTGCGAGCGTGTGAGCGTGCGAGCGTGTGAGCGTGCGAGCGTGAGAGCGTGCGAGCGTGCGAGCGTGAGAGCGTGAGAGCGTGTGAGCGTGCGAGCGTGCGAGCGTGCGAGCGTGCGAGCGTGCGAGCGTGCGAGCGTGCGAGCGTGCGAGCGTGACAGCGTGCGAGCGTGAGAGCGTGCGAGCGTGCGAGCGTGCGAGCGTGCGAGCGTGACAGCGTGACAGCGTGACAGCGTGCGAGCGTGCGAGCGTGCGAGCGTGAGAGCGTGACAGCGTGACAGCGTGACAGCGTGACAGCGTGACAGCGTGCGAGCCTGCGAGCCTGCGAGCGTGAGAGCGTGCGAGCGTGAGAGCGTGCGAGCGTGCGAGCGTGAGAGCGTGCGAGCGTGCGAGCGTGAGAGCGTGACAGCGTGAGAGCGTGAGAGCGTGCGAGCGTGCGAGCGTGAGAGCGTGCGAGCGTGCGAGCGTGCGAGCGTGAGAGCGTGCGAGCGTGAGAGCGTGTGCTGGTATCGGGTGCGTGGTGCGGTACCGTTGTCACACTCTTGGCTCTGCGGCAGCGCGCTCGGCCGCTTGTTGTAGGCGCCCGTGGTTCGATCCCGGCCCGCCCGATCGCCACCACGGTGGCTGCGATGAAGCGTCACATGTCACACTTGGCGCCGCGTCTGCTTCACGGCGGACGTTAAAGATCCTCCCCGGATGAGTCGATCGTTGTGCGACGGCGTGCCAATGTGCGACTGTGCGCACGGCAGCAGCAGCAGCAACAACGCCCTCTCGCCGCGACGATTACCGCCGACTGCGTCCGTGAGACGCTCACGGACGGCTCCTAAGCAGGCTGCTAAAGGCTGTAACGGGGGATCTTTGTGTTTGTTTGTGTGTGCTCGCGCGCAAAGTTTTACTCCGCTCATCAAGGAGCATAAACCGTCACGCGAACTCCGCTCATCCTTGCAGTAGCAGCGGATTTTGGCTTGGCCGTTGAACAAAGACGGTCACCCCACCGCGCGCTTTCACATGCGCTTGTACAGCCGTCTGGAACGCTCTTCCTTCCGATATTAGGAAGCCACTGGAGCGATGCACTTTTAAATGGTCTAGATTGAAAACTCATTCGTTTAGCATTGCTTTTCGTGGTTAGTTTGTTGTCCTTTCCTCGCACCTCCGATTAGCACGGTTGGCTACGTACGGTGCGAAAGAAGTTCAACGTGCGTACGTGCTTTATTTGGCGGTAGCCAAGTGTTAAACTAAAATTTTATTTTATTTACCAACCCACTGAGCTATGTAGCTCTTTTTCAGAAGTCACCTGCCCAGAAGTGATAGCTCAACGAAGTGGTTTATCACCATCGTGTGGAAATGTACAGCAGACGAATACTCTAAGCGCCATGTTTATAAATATGGAGGGAGAAACCGGAGTTACACGGAGAAAAATCCACGCGACCGCGGAGAGAGAGACACGCAAACTCCAAATATACAGCAGCAGGCGTCAGGGTCTGGATCGAACCCACTACCTCCTGCATACCGGGCGAGGTAGTCAACATCTCCTAGCCACCGTGATGATGATGATGATGATGAGAAAGAGAGACACGCAAACTCCAAATACACAGCAGCAGGCGTCAGGATCCAACCCACGACCTCCTGTATACCAGGCGAGGTAGTTAACATCTCCTAGCCACCGTGGCGCTATAAGAGCGATAGCGCCAATATTAATTGACTCCCCCCCCCCCCCCCCTGTTGCCACGTCTCATTGGTGCACAGCGTCATGACGACACTGGACGATAAGCTGCTGGGAGAGAAGACGCAGTACTACTGCAGCAGCAGCAGCGGCAGCGAGGGCGAGGAGGAGGAGGAGGACGGTGCGGGGACCGGGCCGGCTGGCGGGCCCTCCCAGGGCGTGGGGCCCAACGTCTCCTGTCAGGGCCCCGCAAGCAACACTGGTGAGTTTGTGTACGCGCGTGTGTGTACGTGTGTGTACGTGTGTGTGCGTGTGTGTACGTGCGGGTACGTGCGTGTGTGTACGAGTCAGAGGTCGCAACCGAGTACCCGATACTCGTACCCTACCCGATACTCGGCTACCCGTACCCGGCCGGGTACGGGTAGCCGTTTGCGACCCTGGTGCGGCCGGGTACAGGTAGGCCGTGAGTCACTGGTTGAGTCACCGTTTGTCACTCATTTCGGGTAGGGTACGGGTAGGGGTAGGGAACGGGTACCCGTACTTGGCCGGGTACGGGTACTGGTACCCATTTGCAACCCTGGTGCGGCCGGGTACGGGTAAGGAATCAAAACCCGTTTGCGACCTCTGGTACGAGTGTGTACAAGTGTGTATGTTGAGTTTGTTGTTGGAGGCAGTCGCCCTCCAACAACAACGGAGGGCGGAGGAGCGACACTCACAACGAGCGGAGCGCCGGGTGGCTAAAGCACAGCAAGTTGGCACAGTAGGGGGCACAGGTGGTGCATCAGCCAGTCATCTCGGTCATCTCAGTCAGTCGACCCGTGGCACCTGCTGGGTCTGCCCCGTGACCTCCTGCCAGCGGGCGTTCGACACTTCACGTGGCCTCAAGGTGCACATGGCTTGGCACAAGCGTCGTGGTGACGTCACCGCCACTTAGTGGTGAATGGCGGCTGTTGTTGTGTTGAGTCTACGGGCAGCGTTGAGTCTATGGGCAGCGTTGAGTCTATGTGCAGTGTTAGTCTACGGGCAGTGTTAGTCTACGGGCAGTGTTGAGTCTATGTGCAGTGTTAGTCTACGGGCAGTGTGTATGTACGTTGAACTTCTTTTGCACTGCACGTAGCCAACCGGTGCGTCAGGCATCCGCATTTGCCACGGTTCGTCCGGACGACGTAAACGTGCGCGCACGTCGTCGGAGCGGGTCAAACGACGGCACGGCGAACGACTGTCAGCCCGCCGCGTCGCTCCCACCCCCCTCGCCCCGCAGGTCCCAAGGGCGTGCTGGCGGACTGGCGCCGCTACAAGCAGCTGGAGGCGGAGGGGCGCGAGGGGGCGCGGCGCGAGCGGGAGCACCTTCACCGCTCCCTCGCCTTCACCTGCCAGTCGTACGGCGACGAGCAGCGCGAGCGCGAGCACCAGCTGCAGGAGCGCATCGCCAAGAAGGTGAGAGGGCGGCGATGACGACGACGACGACGCGAAACCTCGTGTTGAAAGGGTAGTGCCATGTGTGCGTGTGTGTATCTGTGTATCTGTGTGCGTGTGTGCGTCTGTGTGTGTGTGTGCGTCTGTGTATCTGTGTGTGTGCGTGCGTCTGTGTATCTGTGTGTGTGTGTGCATCTGTGTATCTGCGTGTGTGTGTGCGTCTGTGTATCTGCGTGTGTGTGTGCGTCTGTGTATCTGCGTGTGTGCGTGCGTCTGTGTATCTGTGTGTGTGCGTGCGTCTGTGTATCTGTGTGTGTGTGTGCGTCTGTGTATCTGTGTGTGTGTGTGTGTGTGCGTCTATGTATCTGTGTGTGTGCGTCTGTGTATCTGTGTGTGTGTGTGCGTCTGTGTATCTGCGTGTGTGTGTGCGTCTGTGTATCTGCGTGTGTGTGTGCGTCTGTGTATCTGCGTGTGTGTGTGCGTCTGTGTATCTGCGTGTGTGTGTGTGCGTCTGTGTATCTGTGTGTGTGTGTGCGTCTGTGTATCTGTGTGTGTGTGTGCATCTGTGTATCTGCGTGTGTGTGTGCGTCTGTGTATCTGCGTGTGTGTGTGCGTCTGTGTATCTGCGTGTGTGCGTGCGTCTGTGTATCTGTGTGTGTGCGTGCGTCTGTGTATCTGTGTGTGTGTGTGCGTCTGTGTATCTGTGTGTGTGTGTGTGTGTGCGTCTATGTATCTGTGTGTGTGCGTCTGTGTATCTGTGTGTGTGTGTGCGTCTGTGTATCTGCGTGTGTGTGTGCGTTTGTGTATCTGCGTGTGTGTGTGCGTCTGTGTATCTGCGTGTGTGTGTGCGTCTGTGTATCTGCGTGTGTGTGTGTGCGTCTGTGTATCTGTGTGTGTGTGTGCGTCTGTGTATCTGTGTGTGTGTGTGCGTCTGTGTATCTGCGTGTGTGTGTGCGTCTGTCTATCTGTGTGTGTGTATGCGTCTGTGTATCTGTGTGTGTGTGCGTCTGTGTATCTGCGTGTGTGTGTGTGCGTCTGTGTATCTGCGTGTGTGTGTGCGTCTGTGTATCTGCGTGTGTGTGCGTGCGTCTGTGTATCTGTGTGTGTGTGTGCGTCTGTGTATCTGTGTGTGTGTGTGTGTGCGTCTGTGTATCTGTGTGTGTGTGTGTGTGCGTCTGTGTATCTGTGTGTGTGTGTGCGTCTGTGTATCTGTGTGTGTGTGTGCGTGTGTGTGTATCTGTGTGTGTGTGCGTCTGTGTATCTGTGTGTGTGTGTGCGTCTGTGTATCTGTGTGTGTGTGTGCGTCTGTGTATCTGCGTGTGTGTGTGCGTCTGTGTATCTGTGTGTGTGTGTGTGCGTCTGTGTATCTGTGTGTGTGTGTGTGTGTCTGTGTATCTGTGTGTGTGTGTGCGTCTGTGTATCTGTGTGTGTGTGTGCGTGTCTGTGTATCTGTGTGTGCGTGTGCGTCTGTGTATCTGCGTGTGTGTGTGCGTCTGTGTATCTGTGTGTGTGTGTGCGTCTGTGTATCTGTGTGTGTGTGCGTCTGTGTATCTGCGTGTGTGTGTGTGCGTCTGTGTATCTGCGTGTGTGTGTGCGTCTGTGTATCTGCGTGTGTGTGTGCGTCTGTGTATCTGTGTGTGTGTGCGTGCGTCTGTGTATCTGTGTGTGTGTGTGCGTCTGTGTATCTGTGTGTGTGTGCGTCTGTGTATCTGTGTGTGTGTGTGTGTGCGTCTGTGTATCTGTGTGTGTGTGTGCGTCTGTGTATCTGTGTGTGTGTGTGCGTGTGTGTGTATCTGTGTGTGTGTGCGTCTGTGTATCTGTGTGTGTGTGTGCGTCTGTGTATCTGTGTGTGTGTGTGCGTCTGTGTATCTGCGTGTGTGTGTGCGTCTGTGTATCTGTGTGTGTGTGTGTGCGTCTGTGTATCTGTGTGTGTGTGCGCGTCTGTGTATCTGCGTGTGCGTGTGCGTCTGTGTATCTGCGTGTGTGTGTGCGTCTGTGTATCTGCATGTGTGTGTGCGTCTGTGTATCTGCGTGTGTGTGTGCGTCTGTGTATCTGCGTGTGTGTGTGTGCGTCTGTGTATCTGTGTGTGTGTGTGCGTCTGTGTATCTGTGTGTGTGTGTGTGGAGGTGGGGAGCGGTGGTGCAGCGGTGAGTGCCGCTGCGCTATGAACCCGGCGACCCGAGTTTGATTCCCGCTCACGGCCTACACCGGTGATGATTATCTCAACCGGTCCTGGGCCTCTCCTAGGTCGACTCAGCCTCAAATGAGTACCTGGTGCGGTGTGTAAACATCGCCACTAGGGAGACAAAGGCAGTTGGGTGTGGTGCTGGCCACCCAACCCACTCGTGTGCCGTGCCGGCCTTCATAGGTGCTCGCTAACAGCACTTGCCCCTACAGTCTGTTAAGGCTATACGGGGGATCTTTATCTTTTGTGTGTGGAGGTGGGGAGCGGTGGAGTAGCGGTGAGCGCTGCGCTGCGCTATGAACCCGGCGACCCGGTTTCGATTCCCGCTCACGGCTAACACCAGTGACGATTATCTTAACCGGTCCTGGGCCTCCCCTAGGTCGACTCAGCCTCAAATGAGTACCTGGTGCAGTGTGTAAACATCGCCACTGGGGAGACAAATGCAGTTGGGCGTGGTGCTGGCCACCCAACCCACTCGTGTGCCGTGCCGGCCTTCATAGGTGCTCGCTAAAAGCACTTGCCCCTACAGTCTGTTAAAGCTATACGGGGGATCTTTATCTTTTGTGTGTGGAGGTGGCGAGCGGTGGAGTAGCGGTGAGCGCTACGCTGCGCTATGAACCCGGCGACCCGGTTTCGATTCCCGCTCACGGCTAACACCGGTGATGATTATCTGAACCGGTCCTGGGCCTCCCCTAGGTCGACTCAGCCTCAAATGAGTACCTGGTGCGGTGTGTAAACGTCGCCACTAGGGAGACAAAGGCGGTCGGGCGTGGTGCTGGCCACCCAACCCACTCGTGTGCCGTGCCGGCCTTCAGAGGTGCCACTCGCTAACAGCACTTGCCCCTACAGTCTGTTGAGGCTAAAAAGGGGGGTCCTTTTGTCTTTGTGTGTTAAACGTCTTGAGCACCGCACATAGCCAATCGCACCAATTGGCGGTGTGGGGAGAAGGACAACAATCGAGACCAGGGGCGGGGAACCTTTTCTCTGCCAAGGGCCATTTGGATATTTATAACATCACTCGCGGGCCATACAAAATTATAATCAACTTAAAAATGAGCCCGTTATATTTGGTCAAACATTTAATGAACTCACCCCTAATGATCAACTTAAAAATTACCCTGTTGTATTTGGTCAAACATTTAATGAGCTCGCCCCTAATGCGATGGCTGGAACTGCTTCTCTCTCTTTGGCGAGGCGTGTGATGTTAGCTGGCGTTGATGATGTTGCTGCTGCTACTCGCAACTGCTTTTCCAAGTTTGCTCCGAGATTTATTGAATTTCGAGTCCCGCCTGCGGTTGCCTTGGCAGGGCCACACCAAATGATTTCGTGGGCCTCGTACGGCCCGCGGGCCGGACGTTCCCCACCCCTGATCTAGATGATGTAAAAGTGCATAACTCCAGTGGCTTCCTAATATCGGAGGAAGAGCGTTCCAGACGGCGAGGTAGTTCACATCTCCTCGCCCGCCGGCCTCATGATAAGGCGTTGCCTGAAGAGAACTTCCATGTGGACATGTTAACACCGCTGTGCGTGTGAATAAATAATAACTCAAAACTTGTTATTTTACCAGGTAAGAGAGAGAAGCAAACTCAAATATACAGCAGCAGGTGTCAGGATCGGGATCGAACATACGACCTCCCGCATACCAGGCGAGGTAGTTAACATCTCCTAGCCACCGTGATGATGATGATTATGAGAGAGACACGCAACCTCCAAATATACAGCAGCAGGTGTCAGAATCGGGATCGAACACACGACCTTCTGCACACCAGGCGAGGTAGTTAACATCTCGGCACCGCTGCACCCCCACGTGTGTGCCGGTACCTCCTCCCCCCCTCCCCAGCTGACCCTGAAGGACGACGACGATGACGACGCGGACGACGACGCGGACGACGCGGCCTTCCTGAGCGAGTACCGCGAGCGGCGCATGGCCGAGCTGCGCCGGCGCCTCTCGTCGGGCCCCCGCTACGGCGCCGTCACGGAGCTGCCGGGCGGCGAGGCGCTCCTCCGCGCCGTCGACGAGTCTCCCCCCCGCACGCCGGTGCTGGTGCACGTGTACGACGACGCCGTGCCCGCCTGCGCCGCCCTCGACGGCTGCCTCGGCTGCCTGGCGCCGCGCTACCCGTCGGCGCGCGTGTGCCGCGTGCGCGCCGCCGCCGTGGCGGGCCTGAGCGCGGCGTTCGCGAGCCGCGCGCTGCCGGCGCTGCTGGTGTATCGCGGCGGCGAGCTGGTGGGCAACTTCGTGCGCCTCTCGGACCAGCTGGGCGACGACTTCTTCGCCGACGACCTCGAGAGCTTCCTGGGCGAGCACGGCCTCCTGCCCGAGAGGGACGGCGCCGGCGTCGGCGGGGGCGGGGATGGGGGGGGATCGGACGGCTCGGCCTGCCGGCGCTCCGTCGCGGGGCCCGCCGCCGCCGCCGCCGTCGCGGCCGCTTCCAGCGACGACAGCGACCTGGACATAGACTAGCGGAGGCCGTGGTGTGGCCGAACCGTCGCGCGGTGTGTCGTGTCCGCGCGGGGGTCGTGTGTCTGCGAGCGCGTTCCCGTTGCGCCATCGCGGTCCCTGCCGGTCGCGCACCCTCCCCCTCCGACGTCTCCGCGACACGAAGGTCACCCGGCCGCCGTCGCCTCGTGGCCCGGCATCCCCGGTGTCGGTGCGACGCTCGATGGGTGTGGAGTCTGGTAATCGCCACCATCGTCCGGAGATGTTTATGGTCTCGAGCGATCGCCGTGACGGCACGCTGTACCACTTCCACCCTCGCCCCCCCCTCCCACTGCACCGTCCACCCTCTCCCCCCCCTCCCCCCCCTCCTCCTCCTCTCACTTCACCCGCTGGCTGGATGTGAGATCGTTGAAGCGTCGATCAGCTGGCCCAGACCCTGGTGACCGCACGCTGGAACGGTGCTGCAGAGCGATGTGACTGGCGAGATGTGAACTACCTTGCCTGGTGTGCAGAAGGTCGTGGGTTTAATCCCGACCCTTATGACCCATGTGCATACGGAGTTTGCATGATCTCCCCGTGGTTCGCGTTGATTTTTTCTCCGGGTCCTGGAGACTATTTTAATTTTGCCAGGTCAGGCCCACTGAGCTATGAAGTTTTTTTTCAGAAGCGACCTGGCCACAATTGATAGCTTAACGAAGTGGCTGATAATCACGTGGAAATTTATTGGCGCAGCCAAATACCATAAAGACACGTTGAATGTGGAGGGAACAACCGGAGAAAAAAGTCCACGGGGAGAGAGAGAGAGAGAGACACGCAAACTCTAAATACACAGCAGCAGGTGTCAGGATTGGGATCGAACCCACGACCTCCTGCACACCAGGAGAGGTAGTCAACATCTCCTAGCCACCGTGATGATGAGAGAGACACGCAAATTTCAAACATACAGCAGCAGGCGTCAGGGTCGAGATCGAACCCACGACCTCCTGTACACCAGGAGAGGTAGTTAACATCTCCTAGCCACCGTGATGATGAGAGAGAGAGACACGAAAAATCCAAATATACAGCAGCAGGCGTCAGGGTCGAGATCGAACCCACGACCTCCTGCGTACCAGGCGAGGGAGTTAACACCTCGGCCACCATCTGCAAGGTTCGCCCGCCTCTGTGCAGTGCAGCCTAATTTGTTACACCAGGCAAGGGATCTTTTGAGACGACCGCCACTTATCCCGTCGAACGTGGGAGACGCTTCAGACTAATTTCGTATTTAGCCGGGGAGTTTGAGATCGCCCACGTGTCTATAGTCACGTGAAGGTGGGTGGGTGGGCGGGCGGGCCACGGGACGGCTGGAGGAGTGGCTCAGTGGCAGAGGTCGCAAACGGGTTTTGATTCATCTTGGTTCTTTCGGTAAAGTCACGTAGAAGGGAAGTGATAAAATAATAAAAATAAAACATAATAAAATAATTATCACGACGTTTCGGCCACAACGCAAGCAAACGGCTGCTGGCGTTGTGGCCGAAACGTGAGAATTATTTTATTATGTTTAATTTTTATTATTTTATTACTTCCCTTCTACGTGACTTTACCAAAAGAACCAAGAAGATGAATCCCTGCAGTCACGAAAGCTTTAAATCGGGTTTTGATTCCTTACCCGTACCCGTACCCGGCCGCACCAGGGTCGCAAACGGGTACCCGTACCCTACCCGATACCTGGCTACCCGTACCCGGCCGGGTACGGGTAGGGTACGGGTATTGGGTACCCGATTGCGACCTCTGGGATGAAGCCATGTTGCAGGCATGGGTGGGTTGATTCTAGGAACTTGAATTGTGAGAAGAGACAAGACGTTGGGAAATGAGTGACAAACGGTGACTCACCAGTGACTCACGGCCTACCCGTACCCGTACCCGGCCGCACCAGGGTCGCAAACGGGTACCCGTTCCCGGCTGGGTACGGGTAGCCGGGTATCGGGTAGGGTACGGGTATCGGGTACCCGGTTGCGACCTCTGTCATGGTGTTACCGAGTGGTCCGTGATTTTGAGACTGGGAAAGCCTCATCGATTCTCAAGGCTCTCTTTCAAGAGGGTCATGACAAATTTTCGGGGGGGGGGGGGGCAGTGAGGTGTGGCGATGTTGCTATATATGTGATCCCGGTTTGGTGATTCGAAGGTAATTCTTCAGCATTGCGATGCTTTGGCCAATACCTGTCACACTGTGTCTCTTTAGCTTATGGGAGAGAACCAGAAAAACCAGGGAAAGAAACACAATTTATTATGGAGAACAGGGGGAGATCGTATAAATTACACACATTTACACAGAGGCTAACGATCCCCGTGTACCCTGTAACAGACTGTTGAGGTTGCCTTTGTCTCCCTCGTAGCGATGTTCACGTCGCACCAGCTTCTCGTTTTGACGCCGAGTCGACCTAGAGGAGGCACACGACTGGTCCTGGTGTCGGCCGTGAGCAGCAATTAAAATCGTGTCGGCCGCGTTCTCATAGCGGGCGCGCTAACCACTGTGCTTCCACTCCCCACTCTGCAGAATAACACGGGGATATGATACAACAACAACCACCATTCGCCACTAAGTAGCAGTGACGTCACCACGGCAATTGTGCCAGGCTACGTGCACGTTGAGGCCACGTGAAGTGTCGAACGCCCGCTGGCAGGAGGTCACGGTGAAGACTCAGGTGCCATGGGTTGACTGAGATGAGTGGCCGATGCACCACCTGTGCCCCCTACTGTACCAACTTGCTGCGCTTTAGCCACCCGGCGCTCCGCTCGTTGTTGTGAGTGTCGCTGCTCCGCCCTCCGTTGTTGTTGGAGGGCGACTGCCTCCAACTGCCCAGTAGCGTCCTTCACGAGCCTCCTCCACAGAGGCCGATCTTGACACCGCTGGTACCGGTCATCGGCAAGTCCACTCAGCTCCACGTCCTCCTGTACCACATCGCTCCATCTCTTCTCTAGCCCGTGCCGTGCCCGTTTAGCCCCCTAGATCCGGCCGAGATGATACAACCTCCACACATGCGCACAGCCACAGGCACCCGAGTGGGAAATCGAACCCAGGCGCTTCCTGCTGTGTCGCTCCAGTGTTGCCGCGGCGCCGCCTTGCGGAGCCTGCTTGCGACCGTCCGTTGGAGGCGTCGTCGTGAGCCTTGACGTCCGTGCAATTTGGGGTGTTGTGGGGAGCGGTGGTGCAGCGGTTAGCTACGCCGCTGCTTTGCTACGAACCCGGCTGCGAGCTCGAGTTCGATTCCCGCTCGCGGCCACCGACGCCGCCGTTGATGATTATCTGAACCGTTCGTGGGCCTCAATTGAGTTACCTGGTTCTAGATTTGAAGCTTTCGTGACTGCAAGGATTCATACTCTTAGTTCTTTCGGTAAAGTCACGTAGGTAAAAAATGAAATTAAAATTAATAAAAATAAAAACAATAATTAATTTCATTTTTTACCTACGTGACTTTACCGAAAGAACCGAGTACCTGGTGCGGTGTGTAACACAAAAAACACAACGCCACTGGGGGAGACAAAGGCAGCCGTGCGTGGTGCTGGCCACCCACCCCCCTCGTGTGTCGTGCCGGCCTTCATAGGTGCTGCTGCTCACTAACAGCACTTGCCCCAACAGCCAGTTAAGGCTACACGGGGGATCTGTGTCTTTGTGTGTAGGTGCTCGCTAACAGCACTTGCCCGAGCAGTATGTTAAGGCTACACGGGGGATCTTTGTCTTTGTGTGTAGGTGCTCGCTAACAGCACTTGCCCCAACAGTCTGTTATGGCTACACGGGGGATCTTTGTCTTTGTGTGTAGGTGCTCGCTAACAGCACTTGCCCCAACAGTCTGTTATGGCTACACGGGGGATCTTTGTCTTTGTGTGTAGGTGCTCGCTTACAGCACTTGCCCCAACAGTCTGTTAAGGCTACACGGGGGATCTTTGTCTTTGTGTGTAGGTGCTCGCTTACAGCACTTGCCCCCAGCAGTTTGTTACAGGCCGTGATGGGGGTGGTGGAGGGGGGGATCTTTATTGTCGTGTTTAATATTTGTATTCATTCCACAAGAACGCGATCTGTGTATTTCAAAAGCGAGTTTATACAAATCAGCAGTGGCAGGAGAGTGACGGGAAAATAAACGCATGTTTAAATATTGCGTGTGGTGGAGTCGTGGCAGCGGCGTGCGCATCGCGATTTAAAGTGGTTGGAAAACATCGACTTAAAACTTTGGTGACTGCTGGAATTCGTATTCTTGGTTCTTCCGGTAAAGTCACGGGAAAATAATAAAAGAAAAATAATAAAAAGAAAATATTTTTTTTAGCTTTCATTATTTTAAATTTATGATTTTAATTTGATTGTTTTTATTTTATTTTTCTATTTACGTGACTTTACCGAAAGAACCAAGAATATGGTTGGACAACACTAGTCAACACACTTTAAGGTGATTTTGGGGTGCCGATTCCAAATCTGGCATCCGTTTTTGTCCATCACATCAGGTTTTTGAGATATCAAATATTGCATTTTCAATTAAAACTGCAGAAGAAAAATATTAAATAAATATGGATATCTACATAAAATTATATTATAAACGCACTATCCTAAAAATACAGCGTCATATTTTAACACTAAAGCAGTCACTGACTCGCAACAACTTGCAATCATAAGTGACAGAGTTAATTTCGGGTAAAATCAATGAAAATGGGGTATGCCGATAGCATAAAAAGGAGATGTGATAGAGCAAATCTGAGATTAGATTTGGAATCGGCACCCTGAAATTAGTCTAGAACAGCTGCAAAAGTCCAGGCCAGAAAACAATGGTTTTTTTTTGTTGACGTCACGATGTGACGAGAGGGTGGTGAACGGACAGCCTACGTGTTCGGTGCAACCCACTGCTTTGTTTTCGATGACCCACACGGCGGGGGTCCAACCCCCTTCCAAATCGCATCGGTCACCGCACGCCAGAGGTCGCAACCGGGTACCCGATACCCGTACCCTACCCGATACCCGGCTACCCGTACCCGGCCGGGTGCGGGTAGCCGTTTGCGACCCTGGTGCGGCCGGGTACGGGTACGGGTAGGCCGTGAGTCACTGGTGAGTAACCGTTTCGATTTAAAGCGTTCGTGACTGCAGGGATTCATCTTCTTGGTTCTTTCGGTAAAGTCGCGTAGAAGGGAAGTAATCAAATAATAAAAATGAAACATAATAAAATAATTCTCACAATTATGTTTTATTTTTATAATAAAAAGAACCAAGAAGATGAGTAGCCGTTTGTCACTCATTTCGGGTAGGGTACGGGTACGGGTAGGGAACGGCTACCCGTACCCGGCCGGTTACAGGTACGGGTACCCATTTGCGACCCTGGTGCGGCCGGGTACGGGTACGGCTAAGGAATCAAAACCCGTTTGCGACCTCTGCCGCACGCATCTTGTCCGCGCTAATCGCCTACGAGGGGGGAAATGCCGTCGACGCCGTTTCTTGTTTCACTGGTGGCAGAGCGCGTCGGGGAAAGTTCCGCCCCCGCGACTGTCTGCGGACCAGAGTCTCGCCACAAGAATAACAAGTATAACCCGTAAAAACAAAGTTTTTCACTATAAATCCTTTATATGCGTGGCGGCTAGAGTCCTCTCGTCCTCTGGCTTGAGATGGCTGCCACCTATGGGTCAGATGATTGTCTGCCACCATTAAGCAATTGGTAATTAAATATAATTTTTTTGTCCTAAAAAGTGTAAAATTTTGGAAAAGAATTTCACGAACATTAATTGTCACGCACAACGAGTCTGTGTGCAAAATGTCAGCTCGATTGGATCACGGGAAGTGGGTTAAAAAACGACCGAAAGATTTGCACGGTCCTAAGCAAGCAAGCAAGCGAACTTAACATAACGGATTTAAAAAGAAGAGGATCTCGGAGGTAGCTCCGTCACATCCGCTTTTGCGGGCCGTTTGTCTCGCCGCCACGGCACGGGGGAGGGTCGCCGCGAGATTTTCCGAGTGGATTCTCCGTCTCGCGATGCTGCGGCCGCGACGGAAACGGTGGCGGTAACATTTTGGGCAAAATTACCACAGGGTTTGAAGGAAGGCTGCGGGGAGAAGAACCGAGGAGAGATGCGTGCGGGTGATCCCGTTAATAAGCCCTCAATCGCTACTGAACTTTTATTTTTACACATTTTGTGTGTGGCATCTATAATTTTGGTATCTAGAATTAATACAGGTAGGAACAACAGGTTCCACACTGCCCACCAGGGATTATTTGTCTGTCGTGCATATTTGTCTGTCGTGCGCGAATGCGCTGTCCAACCAAGTTCCTACCTGCCCACTCCGAAGGAACGTGTTCATTGCCGTGACGTGGATCAGAAACGTGGTCATCACCCAACGAAAATGAAACTGAAAGGTTTTGCAGAGATAGAGCGAGAGAGACGCGCATGCCTTCTGAGCAGAGGTGTGGACTCGAGTCATGTGACTTGGACTCGAGTCAGACTCGAGTCATGAATTTGATGACTTGCGACTCGACTTGGACTTGCATAACAATGACTTTGTCCCACCTATGAGATGTGGACTCGAGTCATGTGACTTGGACTCGAGTCAGACTCGAGTCATGAATTTGATGACTTGCGACTCGACTTGGACTTGCATAACAATGACTTTGTCCCACCTATGAGATGTGGACTCGAGTCATGTGACTTGGACTCGAGTCAGACTCGAGTCATGAATTTGATGACTTGCGACTCGACTTGGACTTGCATAACAATGACTTTGTCCCACCTATGAGATGTGGACTCGAGTCATGTGACTTGGACTCGAGTCAGACTCGAGTCATGAATTTGATGACTTGCGACTCGACTTGGACTTGCATAACAATGACTTTGTCCCACCTATGAGATGTGGACTCGAGTCATGTGACTTGGACTCGAGTCAGACTCGAGTCATGAATTTGATGACTTGCGACTCGACTTGGACTTGCATAACAATGACTTTGTCCCACCTATGAGATGTGGACTCGAGTCATGTGACTTGGACTCGAGTCAGACTCGAGTCATGAATTTGATGACTTGCGACTCGACTTGGACTTGCATAACAATGACTTTGTCCCACCTATGAGATGTGGACTCGAGTCATGTGACTTGGACTCGAGTCAGACTCGAGTCATGAATTTGATGACTTGCGACTCGACTTGGACTTGCATAACAATGACTTTGTCCCACCTATGAGATGTGGACTCGAGTCATGTGACTTGGACTCGAGTCAGACTCGAGTCATGAATTTGATGACTTGCGACTCGACTTGGACTTGCATAACAATGACTTTGTCCCACCTATGAGATGTGGACTCGAGTCATGTGACTTGGACTCGAGTCAGACTCGAGTCATGAATTTGATGACTTGCGACTCGACTTGGACTTGCATAACAATGACTTTGTCCCACCTATGAGATGTGGACTCGAGTCATGTGACTTGGACTCGAGTCAGACTCGAGTCATGAATTTGATGACTTGCGACTCGACTTGGACTTGCATAACAATGACTTTGTCCCACCTATGAGATGTGGACTCGAGTCATGTGACTTGGACTCGAGTCAGACTCGAGTCATGAATTTGATGACTTGCGACTCGACTTGGACTTGCATAACAATGACTTTGTCCCACCTCTGCTTCTGAGTTTTACGCTTGGGCGAGACGGCAAAGAGGAGCCACGCGGATTTTAAGAGCACACGCAGATTGAACGACAGCACTCAAAAGTGTGAAGGAAAGTGAGCGAGCGAGTGAGTGAGGATTCTAGATTTGAAGCTTTCGTGACTGCAAGGATTCATACTCTTAGTTCTTTCGGTAAAGTCACGTGGGTAAAAAAATTAAAATAAAATTGATAAAAATAAAAACTCACGACGTTTCGGAGACAACACAAGTCTCCGTCATCAGGTGGGACCGTCACAGCCAGATTTGCTACGTGACTTTACCGAAAAAACTAAGAATATGAGCGAGCGAGGCTCGGGCAGGATGGCCAACGGGCTGATGCTCAAGAACGGGTGCGGAGTGACGGGGGAGATGACGCCCATCACCGTGTAGGGGGTGGAGGAGCGGTACGAGATGGAGCGATGAAAATACCACGTTCCAGGCGCCGCTCATCGGATCGAGACATGGCGGTGCCGTGAGAAGCGGCGGCGGCGCTTGGCCCGACCGAAGCGTTGACCCGTCGGCGATTCCGGTGTGGCGGGTCAACACGAAAAGCCAAAAGAAGGGACTTTGACGATCGGGGGGGTCGAGGCGTGTGCGTGCGTGCGTGTGCTGTTGGGCTGATCGACAGAGTTGGCTTGCATTGAGCTCTGGAGACGAACTGGTGGTGGCCGCGGGCCGCGTTCAGAGCAGAGGTCGCAACCGGGTACCCGATACCCGTACCCTACCCGATACCCGGCTACCCGTACCCGGCCGGGTACGGGTACCCGTTTGCGACCCTGGTGCGGCCGGGTACGGGTACGGGTAGACCGTGAGTCACTGGTGAGTAACTGTTTTAGATTTTAAGCTTTCATGACTGCACCAGGGTCGCAAAACAAAATAAGAATAATTTGAATTTTTTATTTTTTTATTAATTTTTATTTTTTACCTACGTGACTTTATCGAACAAAAACCTAAGAATATGAGTAACTGTTTCTCACTCATTTCCCAACGTCTTGTCTCTTCTCACAATTCAAGTTCCCAGAATCAACCCACCCGCGCCTGCAACATGGCTTCATCCCAGAGGTCGGGTACGGGTAGCCGTTTGCGACCCTGTTGCGGCCGGGTACGGGTAAGGAATCAAGACCCGTTTGCGACCTCTGGTTCAGAGGCAGGCCAGGAGCAGCCAGCAGAGGAGGGAAAGGAAGGTCCCGAGCCGGTGGCACGGACAAGCCAGTCGGGGCCCCGCTGAGGCCGGGCTGTTGTGGAGCCCAGTCTGGTGATGGCCGCGGTCTTCGCACCCGGCCAGCGCGTTGCTGCTGCCCGCCCCGTGCCCTACACACACAACCAAAGACCCCCCGTATAGCCTTCATAGACCAATTGGGGCAAGTGCTCGTGTAAGGCCCGGGTCCGAGAACTCTACGTCCTGATTGGTTTTAATTCTCGATTTAAAGCTTTCGTGACTGCAGGGATTCATCTTCTTGGTTCTTTCGGTAAAGTCACGTAGAAGGGAAGTAATACAATTAAAATAAAAAAACAACATAAAATAATTCTCACGACGTTTCGGCCACATCACCTGAGGACGGATGCCTGCGTTGTGGCCGAAACGTCGTGAGAATTATTTTATTATGTTTAATTTTTATTCTTTTATTATTTCCCTTCTACGTGACTTTACCGAAAGAACCAAGAAGGTTTTAATTCGCCGCTGACTTTAGCCAAGGCTGGGAGTTGAACTCAACACGCTGAGCAAGTAACGATTTGGCACGTTTTGTTAACGTGGCACAAACCCTTACTAATCGGGGCTGTGTCGGGTGGTGGTGGCGGTGGGTTTAGCGATGACACATTTATATTTACGCGATTTAACCCCAAACAAAAACCTCTTATGGATGACTGGAAGTAATCGTCACGATTCAAGGTCTCGATTTGATTGTGCCTATTCTGTCTCGTTTGTACCATCTCAGTCGTATTGTTCCAAAACCATTAAACTATGATACTAAACTTTTTTATGATAATTGGTTTTTTTACCCTTCTATCTGGCAACAAAACTGACACCTTTTTTACAAGGAGTCATGTTTGCATAGACCACAATACCTGCAGTCGTAATGCAAACAAAAAACATAACTCTGATAATGTATGCACCGAGACAGCTTTCCTTAGAGCCCAGTCTCACATGGGTTGGACCAGATGACGCCAAAAGGCGCACAACTCAAAGACAATGCACCATCGGAGTATGAGATCTCGGGGTAAGCATTTACACCATTGGAAACTCCTTTGCCAGTAAAAAATATGATCATTGTTTTTTTACCCTTTTATCTGGCAACAAAACTGACACCTTTTTTTACGAGGAGTCATGTTTGCATAGACCACAATACCTGCAGTCATAATGCAAACAAAAAACACAACTCTGATAATGTATGCACTGTCCTTGAAGTTGATTGGTCCACACCCGAGACAGCTTTCCTTAGAGCCTAGTCTCACATGGTGTTGGACCAGATGACGCCAAAAGGCGCACAACTCAAAGACAATGCACCATCAGAGTACGAGAGCTCGGGGTAAGCATTTACACCATTGGAACCTCATTTGCCAGTAACAAATATGATAATTGTTTTTTTACCCTCTCATCTGGCAAGAGGGTAAAAAAACAATTATCATATTTTTTACTAAAGGTGTCAGTTTTGTTGCCAGATAGAAGGGTAAAAAAAACAATTATCATATTTTTTACTGGCAAATGAGGTTCCAATGGTGTACACTTTTTTACTTTACCAGTTAAGGCCCCACGTGAGTGACGTGACTGTTTCATAAGCGACCTGGCGACAAATGATAGCTCAACGGAGTGGACTCATCATCATCAACGTGTGTACATTTAAAGCGGCAGGCGAATACTCGATACGCGTGATGTTGATTTCTAAAATGTGGATGGAAAAACCCGCAGGACCCGGAGAAAAATCCACGCGACCACGGGGAGAGAGAGAGAGACACACACGCACAACTCCAAATATACCGCTGCAGGCGTCAGGGTCGGGATCAAACCCACGACCTCCTGTACACCAGGCGAGGTAGTCAACATCTCCTAGCCACCGTGATGATGAGAGAGCGAGAGACACGCAAACTCCAAATATACAGCAGCAGGCGTCAGGGTCGGGATCGAACCCACGACTTCCTGTACACCAGGCGAGGTAGTTAACATCTCCTAGCCACCGTGATGATGATGAGAGAGAGATACATGCAACTCCAAATACACAGCGGCAGGTGTCAGGGTCGGGATCGAACCCTCAACCTCCTGCACAAGCGGCGAGGTAGTTAACATCTCCTAGCCACCGTGATGATGATGAGACACACGCAAACTCCAAATATACAGCAGGCGTCATGGTCGGGATAGAACCCACGACCTCCTGTATACCAGGCGAGGTAGTTAACATCTCCTAGCCACCGTGATGATGAGAGAGCGAGAGACACGCAAACTCCAAATACACAGCAGCAGGCGTCAGGCTCGGGATCGCACCCACGACCTCCTGCACACCAGGCGAGGCATTTAACATCTCAAATCGGATTCCTCCGGTAACAAAACAGCTCGTGTGTTGCAGGCCACGTGGCGTCGGTAGCCGAGACGACGCAGGGGCTGTGGGTGTAACGGGCGTGCACCTGTGCTGTGTGTCCTTCCCCTCCACGCCTCGGCTCGGAGCGCCAGCACCGCCTGCGTCAGGTTGCCAACCCTCGCCTTGAGCGCCGCGTTCTCCTCTCGCAGGGCGCCCATCATGTCGTGCAGCTGGAAGGCGGCCGCCCCGCCTGGCAGCCCCATCGGACCGCTCAGCAGCAGCAGCAGCAGTAGGGGCATCAGCAGCATCAGCAGCAGCAGCAGTAGGGGCAGCGGTAGCAGCAGCAGCAGAGACATCCACGAGGGTGCTGAACGGACAGCACCACGAGGGTGGCACCACGGCGCGCGCTGTGGGCGCCACTTGGGACGAGTTGCGGCGACCATGAAGCCTCCCCACCCCCCCAGCTCAGTGTCCCGTGGAGGGTTCCCTAGCGAGCGGTGGTGGTTGGTGGTGGTGGTGGTTGGTGGTGGTGGTTGGTGGTGGTGGTGGTGGTTGGTGGTGGTTGGTGGTGGTGATTGGTGGTGGTGATTGGTGGTGGTGTTTGGTGGTGGTGCCTCAGCTGCTGGGGCGATGTGGTGGATGCTGGGAAGAGCCTGCACCAACGGCGGGTGAGGATTGAGCGAGGTGGGGGTGGGGGAGGGCGAATGCACAAGCCCACGCACACGCCCCAGCAACACACACACACACACAACAACCGCCATTCGCCACTAAGTGGCGGTGACGTCACCACGACGCTTGTGCCAGGCTGGGTGCACCTTGAGGCTACCACGTGAAGTGTCGAACGCCCGCTGGCAGGTTACGGGGCAGACCCAGGTGCCACGGGTCGACTGACTGAGATGACTGGCTGATGCACCACCTGTGCCCCCTACTGTGCCAACTTGATGTGCTTTATCCACCCGGCGCTCCGCTCGTTGTTGTGAGCGTCGCTCCTCCGCCCTCCGTTGTTGTTGGAGGGCGACTGCCTCCAACTGCCCAGTAGCGTCCTTCACGAGCCTCCTCCACTGAGGCCGATCTTTACACCGCTGGTACCAGTCATCGGCAAGTTCACTCAGCTCCACGTCCTCCTGTACCACATCGCTCCATCTCTTCTCTCGCCCGTGCCGCACACACACACGCACCCCGCCCCCCTACCCACTGGCCACTACGTGGTGCGAGATCGGTCCCCGCGGGCGCCCTGCGCGCGAGCTGTCACTGCTCGTCCCTCGGTGCAAGGCGACGGCCTCATGTCCCGGGCGAGATGTTGACTACCTCGCCTGGTGTGCAGGAGGTCGTGGGTTCCACCCCGATCCTGACGCTTGCTGCTGTATATTTGGAGTTTGCGCGTCTCTCTCATCATCATCATCACGGTGGCTAGGAGATGTTAACTACCTCGCCTGGTGTGCAGGAGGTCATGGGTTCCACCCCGATCCTGACGCCTGCTGCTGTATATTTAGAGTTTGCGTGTCTCTCTCTCATCATCATCATCACGGTGGCTAGGAGATGTTAACTACCTCGCCTGGTGTGCACGAGGTCGTGGGTTCCACCCCGATCCTGACGCCTGTTGTGTATTTGGAGTTTGCGTGTCTCTCTCTCTCATCATCATCATCACGGTGGCTAGGAGATGTTGACTACCTCGCCTGGTGTGCAGGAGGTCGTGGGTTCGATCCCGACCCCTGACGCCTGCTGCTGTATATTTGGAGTTTGCGCGTCTCTCTCTCATCATCATCACAGTGGCTAGGAGATGTTGACTACCTCGCCTGGTGTGCAGGAGGTCGTGGGTTCGATCCCGACCCCTGACGCCTGCTGCTGTGTATTTGGAGTTTGCGCGTCTCTCTCTCATCATCATCATCATCATCACAGTGGCTAGGAGATGTTGACTACCTCGCCTGGTGTGCAGGAGGTCGTGGGATCGATCCCGATCCTGACGCCTGCTGTTGTGTATTTGGAGTTTGCGCGTCTCTCTCTCATCATCATCATCATCACAGTGGCTAGGAGATGTTGACTACCTCGCCTGGTGTGCAGGAGGTCGTGGGATCGATCCCGATCCTGACGCCTGCTGCTGTATATTTGGAGTTTGCGTGTCTCTCTCTCATCATCATCACAGTGGCTAGGAGATGTTGACTACCTCGCCTGGTGTGCAGGAGGTCGTGGGTTCGATCCCGACCCCTGACGCCTGCTGCTGTATATTTGGAGTTTGCGCGTCTCTCTCTCATCATCATCACAGTGGCTAGGAGATGTTGACTACCTCGCCTGGTGTGCAGGAGGTCGTGGGTTCGATCCCGACCCCTGACGCCTGCTGCTGTGTATTTGGAGTTTGCGTGTCTCTCTCTCATCATCATCATCATCACAGTGGCTAGGAGATGTTGACTACCTCGCCTGGTGTGCAGGAGGTCGTGGGTTCGATCCCGACCCCTGACGCCTGCTGCTGTATATTTGGAGTTTGCGTGTCTCTCTCTCATCATCATCACAGTGGCTAGGAGATGTTGACTACCTCGCCTGGTGTGCAGGAGGTCGTGGGTTCGATCCCGACCCCTGACGCCTGCTGCTGTATATTTGGAGTTTGCGTGTCTCTCTCTCATCATCATCACAGTGGCTAGGAGATGTTGACTACCTCGCCTGGTGTGCAGGAGGTCGTGGGATCGATCCCGATCCTGACGCCTGCTGCTGTATATTTGGAGTTTGCGCGTCTCTCTCTATCATCATCACGGTGGCTAGGAGATGTTAACTACCTCGCCTGGTGTGCAGGAGGTCATGGGATCGATCCCGATCCTGACGCCTGCTGCTGTGTATTTGGAGTTTGCGTGTCTCTCTCTCTCATCATCACGGTGGCTAGGAGATGTTGACTACCTCGCCTGGTGTGCAGGAGGTCGTGGGATCGATCCCGATCCTGACGCCTGCTGCTGTATATTTGGAGTTTGCGTGTCTCTCTCCCCGTAGTCGAGTGTCGTCTTTCCTCCGGTTTCCCCCTCCACGTCGCGCGTTTGGCCTATTTGGCTGCTGCTGCCGCTGCCGCTATGAATTTCCACGCGGCGGCGACGACGACGTCGATCCACTCCGTAGAGCCATCACACGTGCGATGGGCAGATCGCCTCTGAGAAAAGCTACAGAGCTCCGCGCGGTGCCTCACCTGGTCAAATAAACACAAATTCAGACGCGGGACAGCACGAGGCTATTGCTCGCGTGGTCCTGTGGGGGTCATCCTCGCACCAAGAAGCCCCTGGGGGGTTTGATTGCGGCCTTGGGGGCCCTTGTGTGTGTGTGTGGGGGGCGTTGTGTTGTTCACTCCCCGGCTCTGTCGTGCGAGGAGTGTGGAGTTGGTGTGGCCTGACCGCGTTCGTAAGGGTTGCTGATGTGTGAGAGAGCGAGTGGAGTTGGTGTGGTCTCCCCCTGTTCAGTATGAGTGAATGAGTGAGTGTGTGAGTGCGAGTGAGTGAATGAGTGAGTGAATGAGTGTGTGAGTGCGAGTGAGTGAGTGTGTTGGTATGGTCTCCCCCTGTTCAGAGTGAGTGAATGAGTGTGTGAGTGCGAGTGAGTGAAAGAGTGAGTGAGTGCGAGTGAGTGAATGAGTGTGTGTGTTGGTATGGTCTCTCCCTGTTCAGTGTGAGTGAATGAGTGAGTGTGTGAGTGCGAGTGAGTGAATGAGTGAGTGAGTGCGAGTGAGTGAATGAGTGAATGCGAGTGAGTGAATGAGTGTGTTGGTATGGTCTCTCCCTGTTCAGTGTGAGTGAATGAGTGAGTGAATGAGTGTGTGCGAGTGAGTGAGTGTGTTGGTATGGTCTCCCCCTGTTCAGTGTGAGTGAATGAGTGAATGAGAGTGAGTGTGTGCGTGCGAGTGAGTGAATGAGAGTGAGTGTGTGTTTGTATGGTCTCTCCCCCCGTTCTTCGGTCTGCGAGCACGAGGGAGAGAGAGAGAGCGGCGCTTGCCCCCCCCCTTCTCACGCGGCATCGCTTTCCTCTTCGTCGAGTAAACAGGAGGAGGGGGGGGCAGCCTCTCTTCCCTCCCCGCCTTTATTAGCCAAAGCAGAAGCAACAATCTCCCCTCCGCGCGGCAAAGTCGAACGTCGCTGGCGCTTCCGAGACGAGTGAAGAGTGAATGATGTCACCAACGCGAACGCCGCCACAGCGCCCGCAAAGTCCGAGCCGAGCGCCTGTTAAGCTTTCCAATTTTGAACAACAGCAGCAGCAGAATCAGCAGCAGCATCAGCACCATCAGCAGCATCAGCATCAGCAGCAGCACCATCAGCAGCAGCACCATCAGCAGCAGCACCATCAGCAGCAGCAGCAGCAGCAGCATCAGCATCAGCATCACCATCATCAGCAGCAGCACCAGCAGCACCATCAGCAGCAGCAGCACCATCAGCAGCAGCACCATCAGCAGCACCATCAGCAGCAGCACCATCAGCAGCAGCACCATCAGCAGCAGCACCATCAGCAGCAGCACCATCAGCAGCAGCAGCAGCAGCAGCATCAGCACCATCAGCAGCATCAGCATCAGCATCACCATCATCAGCAGCAGCACCAGCAGCACCATCAGCAGCAGCAGCACCATCAGCAGCAGCACCATCAGCAGCACCATCAGCAGCAGCACCATCAGCAGCAGCACCATCAGCAGCACCATCAGCAGCAGCAGCACCATCAGCAGCAGCAGCACCATCAGCAGCACCATCAGCAGCAGCAGCAGCACCATCAGCAGCAGCAGCACCATCAGCAGCAGCAGCATCACCATCAGCAGCACCATCATCAGCAGCAGCACCATCATCAGCAGCATCAGCAGCATCACCATCAGCAGCACCATCAGCAGCAGCACCATCATCAGCAGCAGCACCATCATCAGCAGCATCAGCAGCATCAGCAGCAGCAGCACCATCAGCAGCACCATCAGCAGCACCAGCAGCACCATCAGCAGCAGCAAAAACACAACAACAAAACTGAGTCCGCTGCGGCTTGTTCGTCGTCGAGACGCATCGCCGCCGGCGCGTGGAGTGAAACGTCGGACATCGTGCCGCAAACAACGACGACGACGATGACGCGCAGAAGAAGGGGGGTGGGGGGGGGACCACACCGGAGCGCTGTGGAGCAGCGACAAGCGCGAGAAAAACCAACGCTGCTGGAGTGAAGCTTGGCGCAAGGCACATACCTCGTCTTCCCAACATCGTCTCTGCGCAAACACAACAAGTATTTTATTGTTCCGTTTAGTTTTACGTAAACCCATCCGCCACGCGACCTTCTGGGCAGCGCACCGTAGCAGCAGCAGCAGCAGCGTCGGTTCCACAGAGCACAAGCCAAAAACAACGAAACTCTGGACTGGATTTTGACATTTTCTTAGGTTTTTTCAGGTAAAGTCACGTAGGTAAAACATCAAAATTAATAAAAATAAAATAAAATAAAAATCACGACGTTTCGGAGGCAACACAAGTCTCCGTCATCAGGTGGGACCGTCACAGCAAGATTAGCTGCATCAAGGAGACTTGTGTTGCCTCCGAAACGTCGTGATTTTTATTTTATTTTATTTTTTATTAATTTTGATGTTTTACCTACATGGTGACTTTACCGAAAAAACCTAAGAATATGAATCCTTGCAGTCACGAAAGCTTCAAATCTAGAATGGATTTTGACATTCAATGTCACAGCAGTCACACGCGTCTCTCGCTCGAGCCAGCGACACGCGGACGAGGTCATCAGCAAACTCGGTCAGTGCCGGAGGGCAAGGCTATTTGTGCCGCTGCTATAAAAGCGTACGTGATGATGATGACGATGATGACGACGATGAGGCATTTGATGTGTCATGGCCTGGCTCGCTTCTAGACAAGGGGGCTCTCATTTGCTCAGTGGGCCTCACCCGGTAAAATAAAATACGAAAAATGCCGCGTGATTTTCCCTTTACTTTGTACTCCGATTGCGTTTGTTGAATTGTCTGTGTTCGTAAGCTTCTGACCCGGCCATTACTGGAACGCGTGACAAAGAGTTTTAAAGCGCATCAGATTCCTCCAGTTTTATTGAATGTTCTCATTCTCCCATTCTGACATTGCCCCAACTCCCGCCACGGGCCTGCGCTGGGCAGCCTTGCCACAATCAGGAATATTGATTAGTTTGGAAAGAATCCGATGAGCTATCAAGCTTTTTCCACAGATGTCCTTGCAGCGGTAGCCGACGCGACGGTGAATTTGGCACGGGGACGAGACAGTTAAGGTGGGGGGGGTGGTGGGGGGAGTGGTGGGAGAGGAGTGGTGGGGGAGTGGTGGGGGGGGGAAGTGGTGGGGGGGGGGGGGGGAGTGGTGGGGGGAGTGGTGGGGGGAGGGGGAGGAGTGGTGGGGGGAGTGGTGGGGGGGGAAGTGGTGGGGGGGGGGGGGGAGTGGTGGGGGGGGAAGTGGTGGGGGGAAGTGGTGGGGGGAAGTAGGAAGTAGTGGGGGGAAAGTGGTGGGGGGGGGGGAGTGGTGGGGGGAGTGGGGGGGGGAGTGGGGGGGGGGGGGGAGTGGGGGGGGTAGTGGTGGGGGGGGGGTAGTGGTGGGGGTAAGTGGTGGGGGGAAAGTGGTGGGGGAAAGTGGTGGGAGTAGTGGTGGGGGGGGTAGTGGTGGGGGGGTAGTGGTGGGGGGGAAGTGGTGGGGGGAAAGTGGTGGGGGGGAAAGTGGTGGGGGAAAATGGTGGGGGGAAAGTGGTGGGAAAAAGTGGTGGGGGGGGGGGGTAATGGTGGGGTGGAAGTGGTGGGGGGAAGTGGTGGGGGGGAAGTAGTGGGGGGAAAGTGGTGGGGGGGAGTGGGGGGGGGGGAGGAGTGGGGGGGGGGGAGTGGGGGGGGGGAGTGGGGGGGGGGGGGTAGTGGTGGGGGGAAGTGGTGGGGGGAAAGTGGTGGGGGAAAGTGGTGGGGGAAAGTGGTGGGGGAAAGTGGTGGAGGTAGTGGTGGGGGGGTAGTGGTGGGGGGGTAGTGGTGGGGGGGGGGAAGTGGTGGGGGGGAAGTGGTGGGGGGAAAGTGGTGGGGGAAAGTGGTGGGGGAAAGTGGTGGGGGAAAGTGGTGGGGGAAAGTGGTGGGGGTAGTGGTGGGGGGGTAGTGGTGGGGGGGTAGTGGTGGGGGGGAAGTGGTGGGGGGAAAGTGGTGGGGGAAAGTGGTGGGGGGGGGGTAATGGTGGGGTGGAAGTGGTGGGGGGAAGTGGGTGGGGGGTAGCAACAGGGTGACGCTGGGCTATCGACCACGAGCGAGGAGCGTCACGGGAGGGGCCGTGTGCGTGTGCACGTCCAGCCCAATCAATCAATCAATCGATCGATTTGTTCCTTTCCCTCGGGGCCCTCCGGTTCCCCCCCCCCCCCCCCCCTTCAACATTTTTAGAATCAACGTCACCAACGCGTTAGGAGCATTTGGCCGCTGCTACGAATTTTCCACACGACGATGCCGATAAGGGCAATCGTTTGTTGATCGCTTCTGAAAAAGAAGGTGATGGTCAGTCGTGTGCTTGAGCTGGTAAGATTACAAAAAAAGTGAAGCGGTATTTGTAGATATGTATTTTTTTAGTTATCCGTTTACCGTTCCCATACTTGAACACTCCTCTCGTGTGAGTTTTTTTGTACCGTTTGTTGTTGTAACAGCTCATCGGATTCTCTCCAGTCGAAATATCCCATCGACACTGCGGCAACCTCCAGATCCCGAGGTGGTCGAGCGACCGACCGAGCGAGCGAGCGACTGAACGACCGAGCGAGCGAGCGACGATGGAGCCTAGCAGGCAGTGCGCCTTCACCGCCCCTCTCTCTCCCCACGCCACCGAAGATTTTTGTCGTCGTCGTCGTCAATATACCGCGGTGAGCGTAGCAGCAGTGGCTCTGCAGGTCGTGGAGAACGAAACGAAATCTTCCCCCGTTGACGACGAACTTCCAACGAATTCGGTTTTAAGAAAACGCCAGTGTTGTAACTGGCCTCTCCTGCGGGCGTATTGGGTCACGGCGGCAACAACTGTCGGAATCAGCCGAAGCCTCCACCACCCACCACAATGCACGCGACTCCTGTTGTTGTGTGTGGCCACGCGCCCCTCCCCCCCCACTCAGAAACCCCTCCCCCCTCCTCCCCACGCCGTAGCCGCCGCCCCCTTTGAAAACAAACTCCGCAACGGTTCATCTTCTTGGTTCTTTCGGTAAAGTCGTCACGTAGAAGGGAAGTAATAAAATAATAAAAATAAAATATAATATATAATTCTTACGACGTTTCGGCCACAACGCAAGCAGCCGTCCTCAGGTGAAGAACAGGTCTTGACAAAGGAATTTGCATATCTGTTGATATGCAAATTACTTTGTCAAGGCGCTCTTCCTCCCCTAACCCAGCTTAAATATACGCTGCCAAGCCTGGTGGTGTTCATTCATTCAGACGCTGTCTTTCCGACAGACCTGTTCTTCACCTGAGGACGGCTGCTTGCGTTGTGGCCGAAACGTCGTGAGAATTATATTTTATTATGTTTTATTTTTATTATTTTATTATTTCCCTTCTACGTGACTTTACCGAAAGAACCAAGAAGATGAATCCCTGCAGTCACGAAAGTTTTAAATCGAAAAGATTTATATTTTATTGACATTTTTACTTTTTTATTTTAGTATGTAAAAATTTTATTATTTTATTATTTCCCTTCTACGTGACTTTACCGAAAGAACCAAGAAGATGAATCCCTGCTGCAGTCGCGAAAGCTTTAAATCGAAAAGATTTATATTTTATTGACATTTTTACTTTTTTATTTTAGTATGTTGAATTTTTATTATTTTATTATTTCCCTTCTACGTGACTTTACTGAAAGAACCAAGAAGATGAATCCCTGCTGCAGTCGCGAAAGCTTTAAATCGAAAAGATTTATATTTTATTGACATTTTTACTTTTTTATTTTAGTATGTAAAATTTTTATTATTTTATTATTTCCCTTCTACGTGACTTTACCGAAAGAACCAAGAAGATGAATCCCTGCTGCAGCCACGAAAGCTTTAAATCGAAATTCCGCAACAAAGCTTTGCGCACATCCATATCCACCACATGCCTACGTGCCCCGTTCGAGGCCGCTGACGTCGATACTCGAACACAGCATCACCCTGTGTAACAAAAAAACACGAACACCTCACGGGACCCACCGCCAGTCCACCGCCGGGACGAAGGCCCTCCCCCGACGTCTTGGCCGGTCGTGTGACACCGCACGGCAACCGTGCCGCTCGACGCCGGTTGGTCAAGAAGCTCGCGAGGCGCTAACCGCCGTGCCGCCGTTCCCCCCTTCCCCCCACCCCCTCCCCGCCCCGTATCGGCGCGCATTTTAAGAGTTAAATCAGAACCCGCCAAAAAACATCGCAAGCTCGCAGTGTCGCAATGTCCCAAGGTCACATGGTCGCGAGGTCGCGCGGTTGCCAGGTTACGAGCTCGCAAAGGTAGCGAGATCGCGAGGCCGCAGGGAACCCCGGGCCGCCACTGCCGCTCACCACTGCGTGGCCTCCCACGGCGCGCGCCGCGGCAACGCCCCGGCCTCACCGCCACCGCCACCGTCGCCGTCACCGGCGCGTGGTGAGGGCGCCAGCAGCACGTCGTGCATGTCGCCGAACGCCGCCTCGACGGCGAGCGCCAGCGCCGAGGCGTGGGTGTGCCGGCAGCAGTGCAGCGCCGTCACGCTGATGGAGATGCGCGAGGCCTGCGGGTTGTAGCACACGCCGTAGCCGTCGGGCACCGCCGGGCCCTGGCACATCACCGCTTCCATGTGCGCGGGGACCTGGGGCACGGAGGGGGGGGGACGATGTAGTTGAATAATCTGCAGGTCACCTTTCAGCACGTGTGTATGTGTGCTGAACTTCTTTAGCACCGCTGTACGTGGCCAACCACGCTAATCGGAGGTGAAGTGTTGAGTTTTTGGGCAGTGTTGAGTCTATGGGTGGTGTTGAGTCTATGGGTGGTGTTGAGTCTATGGGTGGTGTTGAGTCTATGGGTGGTGTTGAGTCTATGGGTGGTGTTGAGTCTATGGGCAGTGTTGAGTCTATGGGCAGTGTTGAGTCTATGGCTGGTGTTGAGTCTATGGGTGGTGTTGAGTCTATGGGTGGTGTTGAGTCTATGGGCAGTGTTGAGTCTATGGGCAGTGTTGAGTCTATGGCTGGTGTTGAGTCTATGGGTGGTGTTGAGTCTATGGGTGGTGTTGAGTCTATGGGCAGTGTTGAGTCTATGGGCAGTGTTTAGTCTATGGACAGTGTTGAGTCTATGGACAGTGTTGAGTCTATGGGCAGTGTTGAGTCTATGGGTAGTGTTGAGTCAATGGACAGTGTTGAGTCTATGGGTAGTGTTGAGTCTATGGGTGGTGTTGAGTCTATGGGCAGTGTTGAGTCTATGGGCAGTGTTGAGTCTATGGGCGGTGTTGAGTCTATGGGCAGTGTTGAGTCTATGGGCGGTGTTGAGTCTATGGGTAGTGTTGAGTCTATGGGTGGTGTTGAGTCTATGGGTAGTGTTGAGTCTATGGGCAGTGTTGAGTCTATGGGCAGTGTTGAGTCTATGGGCAGTGTTGAGTCTATGGGCGGTGTTGAGTCTATGTGCAGTGTTGAGTCTATGTGCAGTGTTGAGTCTATGGGCAGTGTTGAGTCTATGTGCAGTGTTGAGTCTATGGTTCAGTATTAGAGAATACAAACTGCAAGCAAGGGTCGAGAATCGAACCCGGGAACTACTTTGCAAGCGAGGAATAACCGTTACCACTCCTCGCCTAGGTGACCTGTGACCTGTGCCTGTTGTGCCCCGGTGCGGCCCGCACCTCAGAGGTCGCAACCGGGTACCCGATACCCGTACCCTACCCGATACCCGGCTACCCGTACCCGGCCGGGTACGGGTAGCCGGGTATCGGGTAGGCCGTGAGTCACTGGTGAGTCACCGTTTGTCACTCATTTCCCAACGTCTTGTCTCTTCTCACAATTCAAGTTCCTAGAATCAACCCACCCGCGCCTGCAACACGGCTTCATCCCAGAGGTCGCAATCAGGTACCCGATACCCGTACCTTACCCGTACCCGGTCGGGTACGGGTAAGGTACGGGTACGGCCGGGTACGAATACCCGTCTGCGACCCTGGTGCGGCCGGGTACGGGTAAGGAATCAAAACCCGTTTGCGACCTCTGCCGCACCTGCTTGGTGAAGAGGCGGAAGTGCGTGGCGATGGCGTAGGAGGTGTCCATGTAGAGCTGCGGCACGCTGTGGCCGTCCGCGATGGCCTGCAGCTTCAGGCCCAGCAGGTGGGCGTCTATAGCCTGGCCCGTCATAGCCTGACACACACAAAGATCCCCCGTGTAGCCTTAATCGACTGTAGGGGCAAGTGCTGTTAGCGAGCGCCTATGAAGGCCGGCACGGCACACGAGGGGGTGGGTCGCCAGCACCACGCCCGGCCGACTTTGTCTCCCGAGTGGCGATGTTTACTGCACACGGCACCAGGTACTCATTTGAGGCTGAGTCGACCTAGGGGAGGCCCATGACTAGTTCAGATAATCGTGACCGGTGTTGGCCGTGAGCGGGAATCGAACTCGGGTCGCCGGCTTCGTAGCGCACCGTGGCGCTAACCGCTACACCACCAGACTAAGATCCCCCGTGTAGCCTTAATAGACTGTTGGGGCAAGTGCTGTTAGCGAGCACCTACGAAGGCCGGCACGGCACACGAGGCGCTACCCCGAACCCGTCCCGGCTCCAGCCGGCGCGGCGAGCTCCCCACCTGTTCCGTGGCCTCCACGTGAGTCTGGATCGCCGCCCTCAGCAGCGCCAGCTTCTCGGCGTCCTGCGATCACGACATCACAGCGTCACAAACACACAGTGTCACCAGCACACACACACACACAGCGTCACCAGCACACACACAACGTCACCAGCACACACACATACAGCGTCACAAACACAGAGTGTCACCAGCACACACACACACACACAGCGTCACCAGCACACACACACAGCATCACCAGCACACACACACACACACACGCGCACACACACAGCATGACCAGCACACACACACAGTGTCACCAGCACACACACACACACACGTGCACACACACACAGCATGACCAGCACACACACACAGCATCACCAGCACACACACACACAGCGTCACCAGCACACACATAACGTCACCAGCACACACACATACAGCGTCACCAACACACACACACAGCGTCACCAGCACACACACACAGCGTCACCAGCACACACACACACACAGCGTCACCAGCACACACACATACAGCGTCACCAGCACACACAAACACACACAGCGTCACCAGCACACACACACAGCGTCACCAGCACACACACACAGCGTCACCAACACACACACACACACAGCGTCACCAACACACACACACACACACAGCATGACCAGCATACACACACACACAGCGTCACCAGCACACACACAACGTTACCAGCACACACACACACAGCGTCACCAGCACACACACACACACACAGCGTCACCAGCACACACACACACACACAGCGTCACCAGCACACACACACACACACAGCGTCACCAACACACACACACACAGCATGACCAGCATACACACACACACAGCGTCACCTGCACACACACAACGTTACCAGCACACACACACAGCGTCACCAGCACACACACACACACACAGAGTCACCAGCACACACACACACACACAACGTCACCAGCACACACACACAGCGTCACCAGCACACACACACACACAGCGTCACCAGCACACACACACACACAGCGTCACCAGCACACACACACACACACACCGTCACCAGCACACACACACACACACCGTCACCAGCACACACACACAGCGTCACCAGGGCACACACACACACAGCGTCACCAGCACACACACACACCCAGCGTCACCAGCACACACACACACACAGCGTCATCAGCACACACACACACACAGCGTCACCAGCACACACACACACACACCGTCACCAGCACACACACACACACAGCGTCATCAGCACACACACACACACAGCGTCACCAGCACACACACACACACACCGCCACCAACACACACACACACACAGCGTCACCAACACACACACACACCGTCATCAGCACACACACGCAACCACAACAACGTGTACCGGAGTGTCGGGGCTGTCGAAGGCCTCCACGAAGCGCAGCGAGTGTGAGGAGGTGGAGCGGACAATGTCGGTGCGGCCCAGGTGGAACATCCGCGTGGTGGCGCTCTCGCTGGTGGAGCACACCCCGCCGTGCAGCCTGCGCACACAGCCACCAGAGGGCGCTCACTCACCTCCCTACGCACCCACCCACCCGCTCGCCCACTCACTCACTCACCCACCCACCCACTCACTCACTCACTCGCTCACTCACCCACTCACCCGCTCACTCACCCACTCACTCGCCCACTCACTCACTCTCGCTGTTGGAGCACACCCCGCCGTGCAGCCTGCGCACACAGCCACCAGAGGGCGCTCACTCACCTCCCTACCCACCCACCCGCTCACCCACTCACTCGCCCGCTCACCCACTCACTCGCCCGCTCACTCACTCACCCACCCACCCACCCACTCACTCACTCACTCACCCACCCACCCGCTCGCTCACTCACCTCCCCGCCCACCCGCTCACTCACTCACTCACCCACCCACCCGCTCGCTCACTCACCTCCCCGCCCACCCACTCACTCACCTCCCCACCCACCCACCCGCTCGCCCACTCACTCACTCACCCACCCACTCACTCACTCACTCGCCCACTCACTCGCTCACCCACTCACCCACCCACTCACTCTCGCTGGTGGAGCACACCCCGCCGTGCAGCCTGCACACACAGCCACCAGAGGCGCTCACTCACCTCCCCACCCACCCGCTCACCCACTCACTCGCCCGCTCACCCACTCACTCGCCCGCTCACTCACTCACCCACCCACCCACCCACTCACTCACTCACTCACCCACCCACCCACCCGCTCGCTCACTCACCTCCCCGCCCACCCCGCTCACTCACTCACTCACCCACCCACCCGCTCGCTCACTCACCTCCCCGCCCACCCACTCACTCACCTCCCCATCCACCCACCCACCCACCCGCTCGCCCACTCACTCACTCACCCACCCACTCACTCGCTCGCTCACTCACCCACTCACTCTCGCTGGTGGAGCACACCCCGCCGTGCAGCCTGCACACACAGCCACCAGAGGCGCTCACTCACCTCCCTACCCACCCACCCGCGCACCCACTCACTCGCCCGCTCACTCACTCACCCACCCACCCACTCACTCACTCGCTCACTCACCTCCCCACCCACCCGCTAGCTCACTCACTCGCCCGCTCACTCACTCGCCCACCCACCTCCCCGCCCACCCACTCACTCACCTCCCCACCCACTCACTCACTCGCCCACCCACCCACCTCCCCGCCCACCCACTCACTCACCCGCTCACTCACCTACCCACCCACCCACTCACTCGCTCACTCCCTCCCTCACCCCCTCACCTCGCCCACCCTCTCTCTCGCTCACTCCCTCCCTCACCCACTCACTCACCCACTCACCTCGCCCGCTCACTCGCTCACTCACCCACCCACTCACTCACTCACCCACTCACCCACTCACTCACCCACTCACTCGCTCACTCACCCACTCACCCACTCACTCGCTCACTCACTCACCCGCTCACTCACTCACCCGCTCACTCACTCACTCACTCACCCACTCACCCACTCACCCACCCACTCACTCGCGCTGGTGGAGCACACCCCGCCGTGCAGCCTGCACACACAGCCACCAGAGGCGCTCACTCACCTCCCCACCCACCCGCTCACTCGCCCGCTCACTCACCTCCCCACCCACCCGCTCACTCGCCCGCTCACTCACCTCCCCACCCACCCGCCCGCTCGCTCACTCACCTAGCCCACCTACCCACCCGCTCACTCACCTCCCCGCCCACCCACCCACTCACTCACTCACTCACTCGCCCGCCCGCCCACTCGCTCACTCACCTAGCCCACCTACCCACCCGCTCACTCACTCACCTAGCCCACCTACCCACCCGCTCACTCACCTCCCCGCCCACCCACCCGCTCACTCACTCGCTCGCCCGCCCGCTCGCTCGCTCACTCACCTAGCCCACCTACCCACCCGCTCACTCACCTCCCTGCCCACCCACCCACTCACTCACTCGCTCGCCCGCCCGCCCGCTCGCTCACTCACCTAGCCCACCTACCCACCCGCTCACTCACCTCCCTGCCCACCCACCCACTCACTCACTCGCTCGCCCACCCGCCCACTCACCTCGCCCACTCACCTCCCCACCCACTCACTCGCTTGCCCGCCCGCTCACTCACCTCGCCCGCCCACCCGCCCGCCCGCCCGCCCGCCCACTCGCTCACTCCCTCACCCACTCACTCGCCCGCCCGCTCACTCACCTGTTCGCTCGCCCGCCCGCCCACTCGCTCACTCCCTCCCTCACCCACTCACTCGCCCGCCCGCTCACTCACCTGTTCGCTCGCTCGTCCGCTCACTCGCACGCCCACCCACTCGTCCGCTCACTCGCACGCCCACTCACTCGCTCAATCACTCGCTTGCTCACTCACCTCGCCCGCCCACTAACTCACTCACTCACCTCGCTTGCCCACTCACTCGTCCGCTCACTCGCCCGCTCCCTCGCACACCCACTCGCTCGCCCACTCACCCGCTCGCCGACTCAACCACTCGCCCACTCACCCACTCAGTCACCTATTCGCTCACCCACCCAACCACTCGCCCGCCCGCTCACTCACCTCCCCACCCACCCACCCACTCACTCGCTCACTGCCTCACCCACTCACTCACTCGCTCACTGCCTCACCCACTCACTCACCTTTCCTGCCTGCCCACCCACCCACTCACTTGTCCGCTCACTCGCACGCCCACTCACTTGTCCGCCCACTCACACGCCCACTCGCCCACTCGCCCGCTCGCCCACTCACCCACTCGCCCACTCACCTACTCAGTCCACCACCCACAAAATCACTCATTCACGCACTCACTCACTACTCAGTTCACGACCCGCTCTCTCACAGACTCACTCCCCGACTCGCTCACTTCACGATCCACGCACTCGCAACACTCACTTAACCATCCACCCACTGACTGACTCACCCACCCAATCACCGAATCACTCACTCGGCTACTCATTCGCTCATCCCATCCACCCTCTTCTCCCATCACCGACCTGCCCACACCGATTTACATAACCACTCGTTCACCCACTCACCCCGTCACCTCCACACCCACCACCAGCGCCCACCTGTAGTACGCGAGCTGCAGCGCCATCTGGATGAAGGCGTCGGGGCTGAGGCCCTGCTGCTTGAGGAAGTCCTTGCCGAACCTCCGGTAGACCAGGCAGCGGATGTCCAGGTCACCCACCTGGCTGTGGGGGTCGGCCAGAACGTTTTAATACTCGCCACCGCACGGCATTGTGGGATGATGACGACGATGGCGATGACGATGACGACAATGATGACGACGATGATGACGATTATGATAATGACGATGATGACGATGATGACGACGATGATGACGATGACGATGATGACGACAATGATGACGATGATGACAATGATGATGATGACGATGATGATAATGACGATGATGATTACAATGATGACGACGACGACGATTACCATGATGACGGTGACAATGACGACGACGATGATTACCATGATGACGGTGACAATGACGACGACGATGATTACCATGATGACGGTGACAATGACGACGACGATGATTACCATGATGACGGTGACAATGACGACGACGATGATTACCATGATGACGGTGACAATGACGATGACAATGACGATGACAATGACGATGACAATGACGATGACAATGACGATGACAATGACAATGACGATGACAATGACGATGACAATGACGATGACAATGACGATGACAATGACAATGACGGTGACAATGACGGTGACAATGACGATGACAATGACAATGACGGTGACAATGACGATGACAATGACGATGACAATGACAATGATGGTGACAATGACGGTGACAATGACGGTGACAATGACGATGACAATGACAATGATGGTGACAATGACGGTGACAATGACGATGACAATGACGATGACAATGACAATGACGGTGACAATGACGGTGACAATGACGGTGACAATGACGATGACAATGACAATGATGGTGACAATGACGGTGACAATGACGATGACAATGACAATGACGGTGACAATGACGATGACAATGACGATGACGACGATGACAATGACGATGACGACGATAATTCTGCAGGGAGTAATGCTGATGCTGTTGCTGATGCTGATAACCACGGTGACGATGACTGATGCGGACGTCGCTGATAAATCTATCCCTGCTGCTGGTGATGATGATGACGCTGCTGCTGCTGCTGCTGATGATTGTGATGACCATGATGATGGTAGTGCTGTTTCAAACGTTGCTCTTGCGGGCTGCTGTTGCTGCTGCTGCTGCTGATAATTATCAAGATGCTCTTGCTGCTGATGGTGCAGAAGATTATTAAGCTGAACTATTTTACTAGGAAAGGGTCCACTGACCTATACAGCTCTTTTTCAGAAACTACCTGGTCACAAACGACAGATCAAAGAGGCGGTGGCTTGTCACGTGCAAATTGACAGCAGCCAAATGCTCTGAACGCGTGAAGTTGATTCAAAATGGGGACGGGAAAAAACCGGAGCACTCGGAGAAAAATAAATCCTTTGACGGATTGTATTTGACGCAAGCATGCTCAGGCCGTTTTCGTGACCCTCGGAGGAGGGCCCGGAGAAAAAAATACACGCGACCACGGGAAGAGAGACACTTCCAAATATACAGCAGCAGGCGTCAGGGTCGGGATCGAAACCACGACGTCCTGTATACCAGGCGAGGTAGTCAACATCTCCTAGCCACCGTGATGATGATGATGAGAGAGAGACACGCAAACTCCAAATATACAGCAGCAGGCGTCAGGGTCCAGATCGAACCCACGACCTCCTGCACACCAGGCGAGGTAGTTAACATCTCCTAGCCACCTTGATGATGATGAGAGAGAGAGACACGCAAACTCCAAATATACAGCAGCAGGCGTCAGGGTCCAGATCGAACCCACGACCTCCTGCACACCAGGCGAGGTAGTTAACATCTCCTAGCCACCGTGATGATGATAGAGAGACACGCAAACTCCAAATATACAGCAGCAGGCGTCAGGGTCGCGATCGAACCCACGACCTCCTGTACACCAGGCGAGGTAGTTAACATCTCGCCACCACGTTCAGCTAGCCATGGACGACAAAGCCGACGCTGCTGCTGCTGCTGCTGCTGATGCTGCTGCTGCTGCTGATGATGCTGCTGCTGCTGCTGATGATGCTGCTGCTGATACTGCTGCTGCTGCTGCTGATGCTGCTGCTGCTGATGCTGCTGCTGCTGCTGATGATGCTGCTGCTGCTGCTGCTGATGCTGCTGCTGCTGCTGCTACTGCTGCTGCTACTGCTGCTGATACTGCTGCTGCTGATGCTGCTGATGCTGCTGATGCTGCTGATGCTGCTGCTACTGCTGCTGCTGCTGTTGCTGCTACGATGACGACGATATCCGCGACTGATGAGGGCGACGACGGTGACCCGGGGCTCGCTCACATGTCCAGGTGGACCTTGGCCGACTCGATGAGGTCCTTCACGTCCGAGTTGATGTTGAAGTAGAGCTTCCGCGGGGTCTCCAGGCTCGCCGCGCTCGAACGCGGCTCCTCCCACTGCTGCTGCTGGCTGCGAACGAAAGTGTAATAAAGTGTAATGAAGGACTTTGTCACATAATTCTAGATTTGAAGCTTTCGTGACTGCAAGTATTCACATTCTTGGGTTTTTTCGGTAAAGTCACGTGGGTCAAAAAATTTAAATTAATAAAAGTAAAATAAAAATTAAATAAAAATTAAAAATCACGACGTTTCGGAGGCAACACAAGCTTCCGTCTTCAGGTGGAACCGTCACAGCACGCTCGCTGTATCAAGTAAATGAGAGATTCCAAGAGATACTACTCTCATCATCATCACGGTGGCTAGGAGATGTTAACTACCTCGCCTGGTGTGCAGGAGGTTGTGGGTTCCATCCTGACCCTGACGCCTGCTGCTGTATATTTAGAGTCTGCGTGTCTCTCTCTCTCTCATCATCATCACGGTGGCTAGGAGATGTTAACTACCTCGCCTGGTGGACAGGAGGTTGTGGGTTCCATCCTGACCCTGACGCCTGCTGCTGTGTATTTAGAGTTTGCGTGTCTCTCTCTCTCATCATCATCACGGTGGCTAGGAGATGTTAACCACCTCGCCTGGTGGACAGGAGGTTGTGGGTTCCATCCTGATCCTGACGCCTGCTGCTGTATATTTGGAGTTTGTACATACGTACATACGAACCGCGAGAAGGGGCTCCTAGGTTCGCTTCCCGACCCGGCTGCCTCTCAAAGTTTCTGTTCCGTGTCCGTCGTGAATGACCGCGCGCGTTTCCGAACCGCGCCGTCGCGTCAGGAAGTAAACGCACGCCGATCAAACACGCCCTGCCCTAGGCCCCATCGTTGCACCCCCCTTGATGTGCCTCATCGCAGCGCCCTGCAATAGGCCCCATCCCTGTGCCTCATCGCAGCGCCCCATCGCTGCATCCCATCGCCACGCCCTGCCATAGGCCCCATCGCTGCGCCCCATCGTCGTGGCCCATCGCGCTTACTCACCAGTCGGCCACTGCGTAGTCGGCAATGCGCATGATGGGCACGCCCTCGGCCACGCCGCGCTCATACAGCAGCCCGCATGTGCCGTCCTCGCCCACCACAAACTAGGAGGAGGAGGGGGGGGGTGGCACAGAATGGGGGGGGGGGGGGGTGCGGCAACGGGGCAGCACAGACACACACAGAGACAGCGATGGAGCGATGAGTTCATGGGCAGGAGTGCCGGGTGGATCGCAATACCATCTCATCACGTGGCAAAACAAAGATCCCTGTGTAGCCTTAACAGACTGTAGGGGCAAGTGCTGTTAGCGAGCACCTATGAGGGGTGGGTCGCCAGCACCACGCCCGGCCGCCTTTGTCTCCCCAGTGGCGATGCTTACTACACACCGCACCCGGTACTCGTGTGAGGCTGAGTCGACCTAGGGGAGGCCCAGGACCGGTTCAGATAATCGTCACCGGTGTTGGCAGTGAGCAGGAATCGAACTCGGGTTGCCGGGTTCGTAGCGCGGCGCGCTAACCGCTGGACCACCGCTCAACACACGCACACTCAACAAGAACAACAACCGCCATTCGCCACTAAGTGGCGGTGACGTCACCACGACGCTTGTGCCAGGCCATGTGCACCTTGAGGCTACCACGTGAAGTGTCGAACGCCCGCTGGCAGGAGGTCACGGGGCAGACCCAGGTGCCACGGGTCGACTGACCGAGATGACCGAGATGACTGGCTGATGCACCACCTGTGCCCCCTACTGTGCCAACTTGCTGTGCTTTAGCCACCCGGCGCTCCGCTCGTTGTTGCGAGCGTTGCTCCTCCGCCCTCCGTTGTTGTTGGAGGGCGACTGCCTCCAACTGCCCAGTAGCAGCGTCCTTCACGAGCCTCCTCCACAGAGGCCGATCTTGACACCGCTGGTACAGACACACACAGACACACACACGCACGCACGCACCTGCAGCGTCTTGTCGAACCAGCGGTTGCCCGAGTTGGCGCGGCTGCCGCCCCCGTGCAGGATCTCCGCCGACATGCGGCTCAGCTGCATGTCCTCCTCGCCCGTGGTGGGCGGCATCGGCGCGTCCAGGCACACGGCGAAGATGCTCTGCTGGATGACGCGCGTCGACTCGCGGTTCAGCTTGTCTGTGACGTGTCACACGCAGGGCAGAGCACACGTGTCACACGCATGTAGGGGCAAGTGCTGTTGGTGAGGACCCGCACGGCACACGAGGGGGTGGGTGGCCAGAATCCACGCCCGGCCGCCTTTGTCTCCCCAGTGGCGATGTTTGCACACAGCAGCGGGTAACTCATTTGGAGGCCCAGTCGAACTAGGGGAGACCCAGGACCGGTTCAGATAATCGTCACCGACGTTGGCCGTGAGCGGGAATCGAACTCGCGTCGCGACCGGTCCCCACGCATGGCGCGTACACACAAAGACCAACACACGTACACACAAAGACACACACACGTACACACAAACACACGCACACACAAACACACGCACACACCAACACACGCACACACAAAGACAAACACACGTACACACAAAGACACACACACGTACACACAAACACACGCACACACAAACACACGCACACACCAACACACGCACACACAAAGACAAACACACGTACACACAAAGACAAACACACACGTACACACAAAGACAAACACACGCACGCACACATGGAACAGACGGTGAACGACCGAAAGCCATCGCTCAGGGGGGGTGATGGGGGGGGCAGTGAAGCTTCGCAGGGCAAGTACACGCGCACAAAGACAAAGATCCCCCGTGTAGCCTGAACAGACCGCAGGGGCAAGTGCCGTCAGCGAGTAGCAGCACCTACGAAGGCCGGCACGGCACACGAAGGGGTGGGGTGGCCAGCAGCACCACGCCCGGCCGCCTTTGTCTCCCCGCCGGCTGCCCGCCAGAGGTTGCAACCGGGTACCCGATACCCGTACCCTACCCGATACCCGGCTACCCGTACCCGGCCGGGTACGGGTAGCCGTTTGCGACCCTGGTGCGGCCGGGTACGGGTAAGGAATCAAAACCCGTTTGCGACCTCTGCTGCCCGCCTCCCCCCCCACCCACCCCCACCGCCCCGGCTCGTACCGCGAATGAGGATGTCGTGGCCGGTGCCCCAGCGGTTGCGGTGCTCCGCCGTGAGGATGCCGATGGGCTCCTTGGTGGTCTTGATGGACAGGTTCCAGATCTTCTCCAGCTGCCAGTAGAGCTGCTCGGTGCTCAGCACCGCGCCGTGGCTGTCGTAGACGTCCAGCTGGAAGAACTGCGTCGACACACGCAAGCACGCACGCACGCACACACGCACGCACGCACGCACGCACACACGCACACACGCACACACGCACGCACGCACGCACACACGCACGCACACACGCACGCACGCACGCACGCACGCACACATGCTGTGTTATGACTATTCATCGTGACACTTTCTCGCACCAGGTGAGACCCCCGCTGCATCAGGAGGGGTTAGGGGGCAGCGGGGGAGGCGATGTTGCTAACTGCTGTGTCGTGATCCTATTTGAGTAATTAGGGGCGCCACGGTGGTCTAGGAGATGTTGACTACCTCGCCTGGTGTACAGGAGGTCGTGGGTTCGAACCCAGACACTGACGCATGCTGTGTATTTGGAGTTTGCGTGTCTCTCTCTCATCATCAAAGCGGTGGCTAGGAGATGTTAACTACCTCGCCTGGTGTACAGGAGGTCGTGGGTACGAACCCAGACACTGACGCCTGCTGCTGTGTATTTGGAGTTTGCGTGTCTCTATCTCATCATCATCATCATCACGGTGGCTAGGAGATGTTAACTACCTCGCCTGGTATACAGGAGGTTGTGGGTTCGATCCCAGACTCTGACGCCTGCTGCTGTATATTTGGAGTTTGCGTGTCTCTCTCTCTCATCATCACCCCCCCCCGTCAGACACGCGCACTGGATCGCGTGCGAATCGATATTTTATGGTGACTGGGGTTGGCTCGAAGGTCGAAGATGCCGAGCCAGTTCCGCCGAGAGCCTGGGTTCCAATCCGGGTCTCAGCAGCCCACCGCAGCCTGTTTATTTGGAGTGTGCGTGTCTCTCTCTCTCTCTCTCTCGCCCCATGCTCGCGTGGATGTTTCTCTCCGGGTCCTCCGTTTTTTTAAATCCTTTATATTAAGTTCACTTGCTTGCTTGCGCGCTTACGACCGTGCAAATCTTTCGGTCGTTTTTTAACCCACTTCCCGTGATCCAATCGAGCTGACATTTTGCACACAGACTCGTTGTGCGTGACAATTTATTTTCGTGAAATTTTTTTTCCAAAATTTTACACTTTTTAGGTAAAAAAAAAAGTATATTTAATTACCAATTGCTTAATGGTGGCAGGCAATCATCTGACCCATAGGTGGCAGCCATCTCAAGCCAGAGAACGAGAGGACTCTAGCCGCCCGTTTCAAAGACCAATGTGGGCTGGGTTGTGGGCCCATTGAACACGCATATAAAGGATTTATAGTGAAAAACTTTGTTTTTACGGGTTAATTTTTCCCCTCCACGTTTAGAATCAACATCACGCGTTTTAGAGCATTTGGCCGCTGCTAGAAATGTCCACGTGGGTTGAACGATCGTTCGTGATGGCCAGGACGCTTCTGTGAAAAATACGGCTCAGCGTGGCACTGAGCTGGCAAAATTAAAAATTGTTGAATCTTGAGTTTTAGCTTCCGGCTTCGCGTGCGAATCGTTAACTCGTATGCAGGTTATGATCTTTACACCGCCGCCACCGTCACCACAACCGCCACCACCGCCACCACCGCCACCACCGCCACCACCGCCACCACCACCGCCACCACCGCCACCACCGCCACCACCGTCACCACCGTCACCACCTGGCTGTGTTACTTCAAAGGTGCGTCGTTAAACCGGGTTCCCCAAACCGAGAGTTGAACCAAGCAACTCTCTCTCTCTCTTTTTTTTTTCTTCTAGATTTGAAGCTTTCGTGACTGCAAGGATTCATACTCTCAGTTTTTTCGGTAAAGTCACCATGTACGTAAAAAAAATGAAATTAAAATTAATGAAAAATAAAATAATAAAAATCACGACGTTTCGGAGGCAACACAAGTCTCCGTCATCAGGTGGGACCGTCACGGCCAGATTTGCCGTATCAAGTGAGGCAGGGATTCCAAGATGCAGGTTCTTAAATACAAGTTAAGGGGGAGGAGAGGGGGGGAGGAGCTTATCAGATTGTGGTAGCCAATGAATGGAACGTATCGGGATGCGGGGGCGGGGCTACAAGAGAGCACGTGGTGTAAGTAGACGTGTACGTGGACGTGTTTGTGCGCAAGCCCCTGTTGGTGCACTCTCTCTCTCTGGCAACACCGGGGGGGGGGGGGGCTGGGGGGGGCTGGGGGAGGGGCTGGGGGGAGGGGCTGGGGGGGGGGCTGGGGGGGGGGCTGGGGGGGGGGGCTGGGGGGGGGGGCTGGGGGGGGGGCTGGCTCGCCTGATAGTTGTGCGCCACGGTGATGTGCCGCGGATTGTTGCCGCCGCCGCGCTGGAGCGCGTAGTTGACGACGGTGTCGTGGCGCGGGCCCGGCACGCGGCACGACGAGAAGATGCGGCGGTACTGGTCCATGCAGAGCGGGCGGCCCCGGTGCAGGTTCCCCTGCAGGGTCTCGCTGGTGAGGAGGGGGGGGGGGGGGGGGAGTGGGCGTACGAGGGGTCAGGGGGTCGTGGATTCACACACGGCACGACGGACGGGCGGGCGGGCGGTTACCCAACCCCTTCGTGTGCTGCGTAGAGCGGCGTCTTCGCCGCAGGGTTGCCGCTGGCGGGCCCCTGGTGGCCTTCAGTGCGGCCCCTTTCGTGCGGCCCCCTACAATACGCGAATGTAAAAACAGCCCCCCACACCGTCGTCATCGTGCGGCTGCTGCTGCCAAACCCCCCCAGTGGTTTCAAATGCGCGGCGGCCCTCCTCGCACTGATGAGGTCTTATCGGCGAAACTGCCCCCACCGCCCCCCCCACCCCCGTTAGCGAGGAAACCACTGCGGCAGTGTAGAGGTCGGCAGAGACCCCTCCTCGCACTGAAGATGTCTTATCGGTGAAACTGCCCCCCCCCCTCCACTGCGACGGTGTAGAGGGTCGGCGGAGACCCCGACGAGGACGGAGAGACTCCCGCAAGGGGACGCTGGCACAGAGCGGCAGCGGTTGGCACATTCTGACCCCCCCCACCTCCCCCCCCGACGACGTATCAGAAGAACTGGTTCGTCGTCGGAACGGGAAAGCGCTAAAGGCTGCACGGGGAGGGGGGAGAGGAGGAGGAGGGGGGGAGGAGGAGGGGGGGGGGATCTCCGTATTTGCTCTTCCACTCACCCATCGACGAGGGCCTTGAATTTCAGCACCGCGCTGATGAGCTTCGCCGCGAACCTGCGTGACGGGGAGGCGGGGGGCGGAGGGGGGAGAGGGGGGGGCCGGGGGGGGGAGGGGGGGGGCGGGAGGGCGGGAGGAGACGCACGCCGCAGTCACGGGGAGTCTCGCTCGCACACACGCGGATCGGCGGATTCCGTCGCTCCATCTCCACGTCGGTGGAGCGCCCCCTTATTCGCCCACGGCTGCCCACGGCTGCCCGCGGGCCTCTCTGGGTCTGGGGGGGGGGGGGGGGTCGAGTTTTAACGACGACTAAAGACTTAACGGTTTTGTATTTGAGCCAGGTAAGGCCCACTGAGCTGCACATGCGACCTGGTGACATAACCCACGGGTGGCGGTGGCAGCCGGTGGGTGCCTCACTCGCTGGCGCCCGCCCCGTGGGTAGCGGCGCTCGCCACCAGTGGGTGGTGGCCGCCAAGTCGGGCAACGCCACCCACTGGGGGTGGCGTTGCTGAAAGATGCTCGTTGCGGACCTCGGGACAAAAATCGGAACAAACGCGACAAAAAAAAGCACTCGACGGCAAATACAACAACAACAAAAAAATGTCCCCCCGCTAAAAAGAAAAAAGTCGCGCTTCTAATGCGGCAAGTTCTGAGAGCTGGAAGGGAACGCGACGGATGTTGTTTGGAGTGTTGACGGGGTGCTGACGGGGGTGCTGACGGAGTGCTGACGGGGCCGCACCTGAGCTGCCCTGCGTGTCGTGGAAGTCCTGCCTGGGCAGCACGACGCCCGGGTTGGAGTGGACGGCCAGGGAGCCGCGATTCTCCAGGAAGGTCGTCTTCATCCACCACTCCCGCAGCTGCGGGGGGAGAGGGAGGGAGGGGGGGGGGAGGGGAAACGTGGGGACAAGAGCGGAACACGAGACTCAGGACTGCGTGGGGATACACAGGGATACACGGGGATGTGGGGACGTGGGGAGACGCACGCGGATGTGGGGACATGGGACGTGGGGACACGCACGGGGACGTGGGGACACGCACGCGGATGTGGGACATACAGATGTAGGGACTCGCAAGGGGATGGGGACACACGGGGACATGGGGACACAGTGGGACGTGGGGACACGCGTGGGGACACGCATGGGGACACACACGAGACGTGGGGACATACAGATGTAGGGACACACAAGGGGATGTGGAACATGGGGACACGGGGACGTCGGGACACACGGGGACGTCGGGACACGCACGGGACGTGGGGACATGCACAGGGACGTGAGGACACGCACGGGAATTTTGGGGACGCGGACTCACCCAGTTGTCGGAGCGCTGAGCCTTGCGCTCCAGCCGAGCCTGCAGCACCTCACCCAGGCCGCCCGGTTTGCCGAAATTCTCGACGACGCGTGCGTGTAGACCAGCTCCTCGGGAGGCACCAGCGGCTCCAACGCCTGGGAATCAGGGCGGGTGTCAGGGCGGGTGTCAGGGCGGGTGTCAGGGCGGGTGTCAGGCGGGTGTCAGGGCGGGTGTCAGGGCGGGTGTCAGGGCGGGTGTCAGGGCGGGTGTCAGGGCGGGTGTCAGGGCGGGTGTCAGGGCGGGTGTCAGGGCGGGTGTCAGGGCGGGTGTCAGGGCGGGTGTCAGGGCGGGTGTCAGGGCGGGTGTCAGGGCGGGTGTCAGGGCGGGTGTCAGGGCGGGTGTCAGGGCGGGTGTCAGGGCGGGTGTCAGGGCGGGTGTCAGGGCGGGTGTCAGGGCGGGTGTCAGGCGGGGTGTCAGGGCGGGTGTCAGGGCGGGTGTCAGGGCGGGTGTCAGGGCGGGTGTCAGGGCGGGTGTCAGGGCGGGTGTCAGGCGGGTGTCAGGGCGGGTGTGAGGGCGGGTGTCAGGCGGGTGTCAGGGTGGGTGTCAGGGTGGGAGTCAGGGCAGGTCAGCGTTCTGCCAGTCATCTCAGTCAGTCGACCGTGGCACCTGGGTCCGCCCCGTGACCTCCTGCCAGCGGGCGTTCGACGTGGCCTCAACGTGCACATAGCCTGGCACAAGCGTCGTGGTGACGTCACCGCCACTTAGTGGCGGTTGTTGTTGTTGTTGACGTAGAACTTCTCTACTCGTGCCGTACGTAGCCAACCGTGCTAAATGGAGGTGCAGTGTTGAGTCTATGGGCAGTGTTGAGTCTATGGTAGTGTTGAGTCTATGGGTAGTGTTGGGTCTATGGGCAGTGTTGAGTCTATGGGCAGTGTGAGTCTATGGGCAGTGTTGAGTCTATGGGCAGTGTTGAGTCTATGGGCAGTGTTAGGCTATAGGTAGTGTTGAGTATATGGGTAGTGTGTTGAGTCTATGGGTAGTGTGTTGAGTCTATGGGCAGTGTTGAGTCTATAGACAACCGCACTAATCAGATGTGCGGGTGCAGGACAAGAAAATGAGCACAGTTCTAAAATAAATGAGTTTGCAATCGAAATTTTAAAGCGCAAAGCTCCAGCGGCTTCCTGATATCGGACGGAAGAACGTTCCAGACGGCCACAGAAGCGAATCCGAAAGCGCCACGCGATGGCAGCGGCGAGCGCAGTCTTCGTACGACGGTTTGCCAAAATCTTTCCTCGAGGACGACCGGCGGCGGAGTTCGCGTGACGACGGTTCACGCTCGTTGACGACATCCGCGAGGTGCTGTGGTTCGTTTGTGGCGAGCACTTTGTGTGTGTGTGACGAGCGCTACCGGAAGCCAATCCAGCTCGACAAGCACCCGGACAGACACGGTCCGACCTTGCGGCAGCCCCGTCGCGACTCGCGCCAAAGAATTCCGCGGATGTTTCTGCCAGACGTCCCGTAGACTAGCGAGTTG
>NC_136335.1:3627148-3660359 GCF_964198595.1 Lampetra fluviatilis | reverse complement strand
CTGACAGCGGTTTGAAACGCAGCAAGCTTTCGCGACCAATATTATCCACAACAGAGGTGTTTTTTTGGGGGGTTAGATCGCGTAAATATTGACGCGATCTAACCCCACCCCCAAAAAAATCACGTAAGTATTTACGCGATCTAACCTAAAAAAAATCGCGATTATCGGCTGACACTACGACACAAGTAAACATTTATAGAAGTAGTGTCGAAATGCGATCTCGCCTCCAGGCAAGTGGTGGATCATCCTAGCTACACAAGTAGCTACACGTGTAGTAGTAGTAGCAGCTACACGTGTAGTAGTAGTAGCAGCTACACGTGTAGTAGTAGTAGTAGCAGCTACACGTGTAGTAGTAGTAGTAGCAGCTACACGTGTAGTAGTAGCAGCTACACGTGTAGTAGTAGCAGCTACACGTGTAGTAGTAGCAGCTACACGTGTAGTAGTAGCAGCTACACGTGTAGTAGCAGCAGCTACACGTGTAGTAGCAGCAGCTACACGTGTAGTAGCAGCAGCTACACGTGTAGTTGCAGCTACACGTGTAGTAGTAGCAGCTACACGTGTAGTTGCAGCTACACGTGTAGTTGCAGCTACACGTGTAGTTGGCAGCTACACGTGTAGTTGCAGCTACACGTGTAGTTGCAGCTACACGTTGTAGTTGCAGCTACACGTGTAGTTGTTAGTAGCAGCTACACGTGTAGTTGTAGTAGTAGCTACACGTGTAGTTGCAGCTACACGTGTAGTTGCAACTACACGTGTAGTTGCAGCTACACGTGTAGTTGCAGCTACACGTGTAGTTGCAGCTACACGTGTAGTAGTAGTTGCACGTGTAGTAGTAGTTGCAGCTACACGTGTAGTTGTAGTAGCAGCTACACGTGTAGTAGTAGTAGTAGCTACACGTGTAGTAGTAGTAGCTACACGTGTAGTAGTAGTAGTAGCTACACGTGTAGTAGTAGTTACACGTGTAGTAGTAGTAGCTACACGTGTAGTTGTAGTAGTAGCTACACGTGTAGTAGTAGTAGTAGCTACACGTGTAGTAGTAGTAGTAGCAGCTACACGTGTAGTAGTAGTAGCTACACGTGTAGTAGTAGTAGTAGCTACACGTGTAGTAGTAGTAGTAGCTACACGTGTAGTAGTAGTAGCTGCTACACGTGTAGTAGTAGTAGTAGCTGCTACACGTGTAGTAGTAGTAGTAGCTGCTACACGTGTAGTAGTAGTAGTAGCTACACGTGTAGTAGTAGTAGTAGCTACACGTGTAGTAGTAGTAGCTACACGTGTAGTAGTAGTAGTAGCTACACGTGTAGTAGTAGTAGCTGCTACACGTGTAGTAGTAGTAGCTGCTACACGTGTAGTAGTAGTAGTAGCTACACGTGTAGTAGTAGTAGCTACACGTGTAGTAGTAGTAGCTGCTACACGTGTAGTAGTAGTAGCTGCTACACGTGTAGTAGTAGTAGTAGCTGCTACACGTGTAGTAGTAGTAGTAGCTGCTACACGTGTAGTAGTAGTAGCTGCTACACGTGTAGTAGTAGTAGTAGCTACACGTGTAGTAGTAGTAGCTGCTACACGTGTAGTAGTAGTAGTAGCTACACGTGTAGTAGTAGTAGCTGCTACACGTGTAGTAGTAGTAGCTGGCTACACGTGTAGTAGTAGTAGTAGCTGCTACACGTGTAGTAGTAGTAGTAGCTGCTACACGTGTAGTAGTAGTAGTAGCTGCTACACGTGTAGTAGTAGTAGCTACACGTGTAGTAGTAGTAGCTGCTACACGTGTAGTAGTAGTAGCTGCTACACGTGTAGTAGTAGTAGTAGCTGCTACACGTGTAGTAGTAGTAGTAGCTGCTACACGTGTAGTAGTAGTAGTAGCTGCTACACGTGTAGTAGTAGTAGTAGCTACACGTGTAGTAGTAGTAGTAGCTACACGTGTAGTAGTAGTAGCTGCTACACGTGTAGTAGTAGCTGCTACACGTGTAGTAGTAGTAGTAGCTGCTACACGTGTAGTAGTAGTAGTAGCTGCTACACGTGTAGTAGTAGTAGTAGCTGCTACACGTGTAGTGAGTAGTAGTAGGCTACACGTGTAGTAGTAGTAGCTGCTACACGTGTAGTAGTAGTAGCTGCTACACGTGTAGTAGTAGTAGCTGCTACACGTGTAGTAGTAGTAGTAGTAGCTACACGTGTAGTAGTAGTAGCTACACGTGTAGTAGTAGTAGTCGCTACACGTGTAGTAGTAGTAGTGGCTACACGTGTAGTTGTAGTAGTAGCTACACGTGGAGTAGCTGCTACACGTGTAGTGGCTACACATGTAGTAGCTACGGGCCCCGCACTTTCAAGGGCCCCCGCGCTAAACGCTTTCAAGCCATCATTCCGGTTCAGTGATTCTGCACTTGCACTATTACTATAGTACTATACCGCATTCAACTTTTCTGAACGACCGGGTGTTTAAGGTTAGCGACTTGTTGTATTATCTGCCACGGCTGGAAGGGTTGACGGGTGGCCACGGTTTGAGGCTGGCGACCGAGTGTCTGGCAGCCAAGGGGAGAGAACGGAGGAGGAGGGAGGAGGTGCACGGCCAAAGCGGAGATGGAGCGACGAGATCGGCTGTTGAGCACGAAACGAACGATTGTGGCATCATCTTCTTTGTTCTTTCGGTAAAGTCACGTAGAAGGGAAATAATAAAATAGCAAAAATAAAACATCATAAAATAATTCTCACGACGTTTCGGCCACAACGCAAGCAGCCGTCCTCAGGTGAAGAACAGGTCTGTCGGGAAGACAGCGTCTGAATGAAACACCAACAGGCTTGGAGTGTATATTTAAGCTGGGTTGGAGGGGGAAGAGCGCCTTGACAAAATAATTTGCATATCAAGAGGAATTTAGCATATTTATGGAAATGCAGATATGGGATTAGTCGCTACTTGTGAAATGCGTAGGAGGTGGGCGGGGGGTTTCAAAGTCATATTATGCCCGTGCATTATGCAGGATCAGCAGCAGTGGCATCGTACGTTCGCGAGGGTTTGGCTACGGCTTGCCGAAGCGTTCGTTCACCGGCGCGTGGACGATGTGGACGACGTGGACGACGAGGAGGAGGACGAGGAGGACGACGTAGAGGAAAATACGCGACGGCAGTCGGGGAATTTGTGTTTTTAAAGGAGGCGGCAGAGAAGGAAACGCTGGGCTAGAGGCAGCGAAAGGGCAGCTGCTCCGGGCAGCAGATGCGGCAGAGGAGAAGGGCAGATCACGCGGAAACCTGTGAACATTGAGAGGGCAGGTGATGTGTCAGGTGATGTGTCACGTGATGTATCAGGTGATGCGTCAGGTGATGCGTCACGTGATGCGTCAGGTGATGCGTCACGTGATGTGTCAGGTGATGTGTCAGGTGATGTGTCAGGTGATGTGTCACGTGATGTGTCAGGTGATGTGTCAGCAGACCCCACCAACTCTAACCCATCACACAAAACTAAAAGCAGTAAACAAAGCCGTTTGCTCAAACGCTGATCCCGTATCGCCAACTGTATGCCCGACCTATAAGCCCAAACATCCGACTCTAAACCCGAAGCATAACCATAATCCCCGTAACCGTAAACCTTGAGCTTAACACGAACCTCCAACCCTCAACTGTAATCCCTAATAACTCCATGGCGTTAAGCCCTAAACCATAACCTAGAAACCCAAACCATAAACTCCAAACCCATCTGTCAACCATAAACCCGAAACATAACCCTTCAATCAAAACCATGAACCTGAACCCCAACTGTAAACTCGAACCATAAACACTAACTATGAACACCATTGGAACCTCATTTGCCAGTAAAAAGATATGATAATTGGTTTTTTACCCTTCTATCTGGCAACAAAACTGACGTGCGCCTTTTGGCGTCATCTGGTCCAACCCATGTGAGACTAGGCTCTAAGGAAAGCTGTCTCGGGTGTGGACCAATCAACTTCAAGGACAGTGCACACATTATCAGAGTTATGTTTTTTGTTTGCATTATGACTGCAGGTATTGTGGTCAATGCAAACATGACTCCTTGTAAAAAAGGTGTCAGTTTTGTTGCCAGATAGAAGGGTAAAAAACCAATTATCACTAACTATAAACCCTAAACCCCTAATCAAACCATAAACCTGAACCCCAACTGTAAACTCTAACCATAAACCCTAAACCATAACCTGAACCCCAAACTCTAAACCCCTAATCAGAAACCCAACTCCGAACCAAAAACCCAAACCCCAAAATCCTGACTCCAAACCACTGCACTGTGCATCCACTACAGCGCTGTTATTGTTATCATCCAGTATCTAATCTTGATTTGAAGTTTTCGTGACTGCGGGAATCCATACTCTTTGGTTCTTTCGGTAAAGTCACGTAGGTAAAAGTAATATTTTAGAAAATCTTGTTTAATGGCAGAACTCCACGACTCCAGGAAGTGGCCCCGAAGTTTGCCATCACGTAAGGGGCCGTGGCCAATTACCAGAGGTGTGGACTCGAGTCATGTGACTTGGACTCGAGTCAGACTCGAGTCATGAATTTGATGACTTGCGACTCGACTTGGACTTGCATAACAATGACTTTGTCCCACCTCTGAGATGTGGACTCGAGTCATGTGACTTGGACTCGAGTCAGACTCGAGTCATGAATTTGATGACTTGCGACTCGACTTGGACTTGCATAACAATGACTTTGTCCCACCTCTGAGATGTGGACTCGAGTCATGTGACTTGGACTCGAGTCAGACTCGAGTCATGAATTTGATGACTTGCGACTCGACTTGGACTTGCATAACAATGACTTTGTCCCACCTCTGCCAATTACAGCCAACGTTAGTTGAGCGTGGACAATTAGACCCAAACCGAAACATAACATATAAAAAATAATTTCGATTTAAAGCTTTCCTAACTGCAGGGATTCATCTTCTTGGTTCTTTCGGTAAAGTCACGTAGAATGGAAATAATAAAATAATAAAAATAAAAACATAATAAAAATAACATTTCGATTTTAAGCTTTCGTGACTGCAGGGATTCATCTTCTTGGTTCTTTCGGTAAAGTCACGTAGAATGGAAATAATAAAATAATAAAAATAAAACTTAATAAAATAATTCTCACGACGTTTCGGCCACAACGCAAGCAGCCGTCCTCAGGTGAAGAACAGGTCTGTCGAGAAGACAGCGTCTGAATGACAGACCTGTTCTTCACCTGAGGACGGCTGCTTGCGTTGTGGCCGAAACGTCGTGAGAATTATGTAATTATGTTTTATTTTTATTATTATATTATTTCCATTCTACGTGACTTTACCGAAAGAACCAAGAAGAGAAAAAAGAATGTTTACAAATATATATTTTTATGATAGAATATAGTGTTGTCATCAGCAGAGGTGTGGACTCGAGTCATGTGACTTGGACTCGAGTCAGACTCGAGTCATGAATTTGATGACTTGCGACTCGACTTGGACTTGCATAACAATGACTTTGTCCCACCTCTGGTCATCAGTATGACATAAGTATACCAAGTTTGCAGTCGATACCAAATTGAAAACGACAACAGACAGAGTGAGTTAAAAGAAAGCGTGTAAAAAAAACATCTCGATCGCCACACAAGTAATCGACGATCGAAACGTCGTGATCTACCGAAAGAAGCCATAACCCTAATCCCCCGTGGTGCCCTTATAAAACTCAACGTTTAACCTACTCACGCCGGCTTGTGCCCGCCCTCACAGTCGGCCATATTTGCGGAATACACCACGCCGCCGTTGACCCTGCAGGCCATTGACCGAGCAACCCAACGTTCCTACCAGCTCCCTCCGCAGGAGGAATGTGTTTAAATGCTTCCAGGGCCAACAGAAAAATGTCTCAAACTTCATTTGGCGCTTTCGTGACAAATATCGTCTCACTATGAGACATCTCCTTTACCAGTGGCAAAATATAGTAGTAAGGTTTTTACCCTTTAAACTGGTACAAAACTGACGCCTTTATACAAGGCATCATGTTTGCAATAACCACAACACAAGCAGTCAAAATGCAAACAAAAAGAAACAACTCTGATGATGATAACAATATGCACGGTCCTTGATGTTGCTTGTCTCGGGTGTGGACCAATCAACTTCAAGGACAGTGCACATCATTATCATCATCATCAGAGTTGTTTCTTTTAGTTTGCATTTTGACTGCTTGTGTTGTGGTTATTGCAAACATGATGCCTTGTATAAAGGTGTCAGTTTTGTACCAGTTGAAAGGTTAAAAACCTACTAAAATATCGTCTCCCAACATACAACAAAAATGTGTCACATTATTTCTAGCATAACGCATCAGGCCTCCTGGAAGTGCAAACTTGCAGCGGCATTCATTAATTCATTAATATTCTTAGATTTTTTTTTCGGTAAAGTCACGTAGGTAAAAAAATTAAAATTAATAAAAGTAAAATTAAAATAAAATCACGACGTTTCGGAGGCAACACAAGCTTCCGTCTTCAGGTGGAACCGTCACAGCACGATTGCTGTATCAAGTGACTTGTGTTGCCTCCGAAACATCGTGATTTTTATTTTATTTTTATTTTACTTTTATTAACTTTTTTTACCTACGTGACTTTACCGAAAAAAACCTAAGAATATGAATCCTTGCAGTCACGAAAGCTTCAAATCTAGAATTAATTAATTCATCTCAGTCCGTGTATGTGTGTGTGTCTACCGGTCCTGGGCCTCCCCTAGGTCAACTCGGCCTCAAATGAGTACCTGGTGTTGTGGTGCGTAGTAAACATCGCCACTGGGGAGACAAATGTGGTCGTGTACCGTTCCGGCCTTCATAGGTGCTGCTCGCTAACAGCACTTGCCCCCGAGTCTGTTACAGGCTACACGGGGGATCTTTGTCTTTGGGGAAGCGAGCGCACACAACACAGTACGGAGTTGGACTGATGGCCTTAATCTAAGTTGTCTTGTGGTTGTTGTTGTTGTTTGACTTTCATGGCTTTATTTTGGTGATTTCGAAAAGTGTATTGGTTTGGCCATGTTTGTTTGTTGTAGTACAGAGACTGATGGCCTTAATCTAAGTTGTCTTGTGCTTGTTGTTGTTGTTGTTTGACTTGCATCCCACTGGGATTTGTGCACACAGCGTTGGTGTACGGTGCTTTTTCTGCAATATTTCGCTGTCTTTTCTTGGATTTTCTGTTTGCACTCAGTCACATATTCACTTTAAGATGTTTCTTTGTTCATGTTTTTGTTTTTTGTTTGTTGCGGTTGCACCCGATTCAAGAGCCGAATGGCTCACAGGGCTACACCAAATACATGAACTTGAACACGCACATCCAGCAGTGGATTGATCAAGGCACACGTGGCTTACACGACAGCGCGAGGTCACAACAGCATCCAACAGCAATGTTGTACTGCACCGTCTACGCTCCCCGGTGGTCTACGGCAAACGACAGCCACTGAACCGTGGCCCACCGCATCCTGTAGTGGGTAGACCACGGCGGATGGGTGGTTTGACACGCCGAGTTGAACACAACATCACACAACATCATCACACCACATCATCACACAACATCACATCATCATCACACAACATCATCACACCACATCATCATCACACCACATCATCACACCACATCACATCATCATCACACAACATCATCACACCACATCATCATCACACAACATCATCACACCACATCATCATCACACCACATCATCACACCATCACACACCATCATCACACAACATCATCACACAACAACATCACACACCATCACACAACATCATCACATCATCATCACACAACATCACACAACAACATGACACAACATCACAACAACAACATCACACAACAACATCACACAACAACATCACACAACAACATCACACAACAACATCACACAACAACATCACACAACAACATCACACACCATCATCACGCAACATCACATCATTATCACACCCGGCCGTGTTGGCATCTTCATCATCCAGCAGTAGATCGAACATGGCTAGCAGCTGCTGCTGCTGGCTGCTTGTGGTGGTGATGATGACATGTAAACAAAGTATGAACTTATGATTCTAGATTTGAAGCTTTCGTGACTGCAAGGATTCATACTCTTATGTCGGTAAAGTCACGTGGGTAAAAAATTGAAATAAATTAGTGAAAACATTTAGTTGAAAAATAATAATAAATGCAAACATTTAGTTGATCAAATAAATGAAAACATTTAGTTGAAAAATAATAAATTAAAATATTCAGTTGAACAATCAAATAAATGAAAACATTTAGTTGAATAATAATAATAAATGAAAACATTTAGTTGAAATATAAAATAAATGAAAACATTTAGTTGAACAATAATAATAAAAAATGAAAACATTTGGTTGAAATATAAAATAAATGAAAACATTTAGTTGTTTTAATTTTTTTTTTACCTTCGTGACTTTACCGAAAAAACAGAGTATAAACTTATCATTTTGTTTACTTTACCAGGTGTGTTAAGGCCCCCACCCCCCAAATTGAGCTGATACCTTTAAATACGTTTTCAGAAGCGATCACCTGGATATCGCCAACGATAATAGCTCAAAGAAAGTGGTTTCATCGTCATTATCCTGTGTAAATGTATAAAGTAGTAGCCATAAACTATACATTACTTCTAAACCTCATGTTTAGTAAGTAGCTACTTACTCTACACCACCACCAAGTCTCATGTTTAGTAAGTAGCCACAGACTCTACACCACCACTAAGTCCCATGTTTAGTAAGTAGCCACAGACTCTACACCACCACTAAGTCTCATGTTTAGTAAGTAGCCACAGACTCTACACTACCACTAAGTCCCATGTTTAGTAAGTAGCCACAGACTCTACACCACCACTAAGTCTCATGTTTAGTAAGTAGCCACAGACTCTACACCACACTAAGTCCCATGTTTAGTAAGTAGCCACAGACTCTACACCACACTAAGTCCCATGTTTAGTAAGTAGCCACAGACTCTACACCACCACTAAGTCTCATGTTTAGTAAGTAGCCACAGACTCTACACCACCACTAAGTCTCATGTTTAGTAAGTAGCCACAGACTCTACACCACCACTAAGTCTCCTGTTTAGTAAGTAGCCACAGACTCTACACCACCACTAAGTCACATGTTTAGTAAGTAGCCACAGACTCTACACCACACTAAGTCTCATGTTTAGTAAGTAGCCACAGACTCTACACCACCACTAAGTCTCCTGTTTAGTAAGTAGCCACAGACTCTACACCACCACTAAGTCTCTTGTTTAGTAAGTAGCCACAGACTCTACACCACCACTAAGTCCCATGTTTAGTAAGTAGCCACAGACTCTACACCACCACTAAGTCTCCTGTTTAGTAAGTAGCCACAGACTCTACACCACCACTAAGTCACATGTTTAGTAAGTAGCCACAGACTCTACACCACCACTAAGTCTCATGTTTAGTAAGTAGCCACAGACTCTACACCACCACTAAGTCCCATGTTTAGTAAGTAGCCACAGACTCTACACCACCACTAAGTCTCATGTTTAGTAAGTAGCTACTTACTCTACACCACCACTAAGTCTCATGTTTAGTAAGTAGCCACAGACTCTACACTACCACTAAGTCTCATGTTTAGTAAGTAGCCACAGACTCTACACCACCACTAAGTCTCATGTTTAGTAAGTAGCCACAGACTCTACACTACCACTAATCTCATGTTTAGTAAGTAGCCACAGACTCTACACCACCACTAAGTCTCTTGTTTAGTAAGTAGCCACAGACTCTACACCACCACTAAGTCTCCTGTTTAGTAAGTAGCCACAGACTCTACACTACCACTAATCTCATGTTTAGTAAGTAGCCACAGACTCTACACCACCACTAAGTCACATGTTTAGTAAGTAGCCACAGACTCTACACCACCACTAAGTCTCTTGTTTAATAAGTAGCCACAGACTCTACACCACCACTAAGTCTCCTGTTTAGTAAGTAGCCACAGACTCTACACTACCACTAATCTCATGTTTAGTAGTAGCCACAGACTCTACACTACCACTAAGTCTCATGTTTAGTAAGTAGCCACAGACTCTACACCACCACTAAGTCTCATGTTTAGTAAGTAGCCACAGACTCTACACCACCACTAAGTCCCATGTTTAGTAAGTAGCCACAGACTCTACACCACCACTAAGTCTCATGTTTAGTAAGTAGCCACAGACTCTACACCACCACTAAGTCCCATGTTTAGTAAGTAGCCACAGACTCTACACCACCACTAAGTCCCATGTTTAGTAAGTAGCCACAGACTCTACACCACACTAAGTCTCCTGTTTAGTAAGTAGCCACAGACTCTACACCACCACTAAGTCCCATGTTTAGTAAGTAGCCACAGACTCTACACCACACTAAGTCTCCTGTTTAGTAAGTAGCCACAGACTCTACACCACCACTAAGTCTCATGTTTAGTAAGTAGCCACAGACTCTACACCACCAATAAGTCTCATGTTTAGTAAGTAGCCACAGACTCTACACCACCACTAAGTCTCATGTTTAGTAAGTAGCCACAGACTCTACACCACCAATAAGTCTCATGTTTAGTAAGTAGCCACAGACTCTACACCACCACTAAGTCTCATGTTTAGTAAGTAGCCACAGACTCTACACTACCACTAAGTCTCATGTTTAGTAAGTAGCCACAGACTCTACACCACCAATAAGTCTCATGTTTAGTAAGTAGCCACAGACTCTACACCACCACTAAGTCTCATGTTTAGTAAGTAGCCACAGACTCTACACTACCACTAAGTCTCCTGTTTAGTAAGTAGCCACAGACTCTACACCACCACTAAGTCTCATGTTTAGTAAGTAGCCACAGACTCTACACTACCACTAAGTCTCATGTTTAGTAAGTAGCCACAGACTCTACACCACACTAAGTCTCATGTTTAGTAAGTAGCCACAGACTCTACACCACCACTAAGTCTCATGTTTAGTAAGTAGCCACAGACTCTACACCACCACTAAGTCACATGTTTAGTAAGTAGCCACAGACTCTACACCACCACTAAGTCTCATGTTTAGTAAGTAGCCACAGACTCTACACCACCACTAAGTCTCATGTTTAGTAAGTAGCCACAGACTCTACACCACCACTAAGTCACATGTTTAGTAAGTAGCCACAGACTCTACACCACCACTAAGTCTCATGTTTAGTAAGTAGCCACAGACTCTACACTACCACTAAGTCTCATGTTTAGTAAGTAGCCACAGACTCTACACCACCACTAAGTCTCATGTTTAGTAAGTAGCCACAGACTCTACACTGCCACTAAGTCTCATGTTTAGTAAGTAGCCACAGACTCTACACCACCACTAAGTCTCTTGTTTAGTAAGTAGCCACAGACTCTACACCACCACTAAGTCTCTTGTTTAGTAAGTAGCCACAGACTCGACACCACACTAAGTCCCATGTTTAGTAAGTAGCCACAGACTCTACACCACCACTAAGTCTCATGTTTAGTAAGTAGCCACAGACTCTACACCACCACTAAGTCTCATGTTTAGTAAGTAGCCACAGACTCTACACCACCACTAAGTCCCATGTTTAGTAAGTAGCCACAGACTCTACACCACCACTAAGTCTCATGTTTAGTAAGTAGCCACAGACTCTACACCACCACTAAGTCTCTTGTTTAGTAAGTAGCCACAGACTCGACACCACACTAAGTCCCATGTTTAGTAAGTAGCCACAGACTCTACACCACCACTAAGTCTCATGTTTAGTAAGTAGCCACAGACTCTACACCACCACTAAGTCTCCTGTTTAGTAAGTAGCCACAGACTCTACACCACACTAAGTCTCATGTTTAGTAAGTAGCCACAGACTCTACACTACCACTAAGTCCCATGTTTAGTAAGTAGCCACAGACTCTACACCACACTAAGTCTCATGTTTAGTAAGTAGCCACAGACTCTACACCACCACTAAGTCTCATGTTTAGTAAGTAGCCACAGACTCTACACTACCACTAAGTCTCATGTTTAGTAAGTAGCCACAGACTCTACACCACACTAAGTCTCATGTTTAGTAAGTAGCCACAGACTCTACACCACCACTAAGTCCCATGTTTAGTAAGTAGCCAAAGACTCTACACCACCACTAAGTCTCTTGTTTAGTAAGTAGCCACAGACTCTACACCACCACTAAGTCACATGTTTAGTAAGTAGCCACAGACTCTACACCACACTAAGTCTCATGTTTAGTAAGTAGCCACAGACTCTACACCACCACTAAGTCTCATGTCTAGTAAGTAGCCACAGACTCTACACCACCACTAAGTCTCATGTTTAGTAAGTAGCCACAGACTCTACACCACCACTAAGTCTCATGTCTAGTAAGTAGCCACAGACTCTACACCACCACTAAGTCCCATGTTTAGTAAGTAGCCAAAGACTCTACACCACCACTAAGTCTCCTGTTTAGTAAGTAGCCACAGACTCTACACCACCACTAAGTCACATGTTTAGTAAGTAGCCACAGACTCTACACCACACTAAGTCTCATGTTTAGTAAGTAGCCACAGACTCTACACCACCACTAAGTCTCCTGTTTAGTAAGTAGCCACAGACTCTACACCACCACTAAGTCTCATGTTTAGTAAGTAGCCACAGACTCTACACCACCACTAAGTCTCTTGTTTAGTAAGTAGCCACAGACTCTACACCACCACTAAGTCTCATGTTTAGTAAGTAGCCACAGACTCTACACTACCACTAAGTCTCATGTTTAGTAAGTAGCCACAGACTCTACACCACCACTAAGTCTCATGTTTAGTAAGTAGCCACAAACTCTACACTACCACTAAGTCTCATGTTTAGTAAGTAGCCACAGACTCTACACCACCACTAAGTCCCATGTTTAGTAAGTAGCCACAGACTCTACACTACCACTAAGTCACATGTTTAGTAAGTAGCCACAGACTCTACACTACCACTAAGTCTCATGTTTAGTAAGTAGCCACAGACTCTACACCACCACTAAGTCTCCTGTTTAGTAAGTAGCCACAGACTCTACACCACACTAAGTCTCGTGTTTAGTAAGTAGCCACAGACTCTACACCACCACTAAGTCACATGTTTAGTAAGTAGCCACAGACTCTACACCACCACTAAGTCCCATGTTTAGTAAGTAGCCACAGACTCTACACCACCACTAAGTCTCATGTTTAGTAAGTAGCCACAGACTCTACACCACCACTAAGTCCCATGTTTAGTAAGTAGCCACAGACTCTACACTACCACTAAGTCTCATGTTTAGTAAGTAGCCACAGACTCTACACCACCACTAAGTCCCATGTTTAGTAAGTAGCGACAGACTCTACACCACCACTAAGTCCCATGTTTAGTAAGTAGCCACAGACTCTACACCACCACTAAGTCCCATGTTTAGTAAGTAGCCACAGACTCTACACCACCACTAAGTCCCATGTTTAGTAAGTAGCCACAGACTCTACACTACCACTAAGTCTCCTGTTTAGTAAGTAGCCACAGACTCTACACCACCACTAAGTCTCATGTTTAGTAAGTAGCCACAGACTCTACACCACCACTAAGTCTCATGTTTAGTAAGTAGCCACAGACTCTACACCACCACTAAGTCCCATGTTTAGTAAGTAGCCACAGACTCTACACCACCACTAAGTCTCCTGTTTAGTAAGTAGCCACAGACTCTACACCACCACTAAGTCCCACGTGTAGTAGTAGCTACTTACTCGACACCACACTAAGTCTCATGTTTAGTAAGTAGCCACAGACTCTACACTACCACTAAGTCTCCTGTTTAGTAAGTAGCCACAGACTCTACACCACACTAAGTCTCATGTTTAGTAAGTAGCCACAGACTCTACACCACCACTAAGTCACATGTTTAGTAAGTAGCCACAGACTCTACACCACACTAAGTCTCGTGTTTAGTAAGTAGCCACAGACTCTACACCACCACTAAGTCTCATGTTTAGTAAGTAGCCACAGACTCTACACCACCACTAAGTCCCATGTTTAGTAAGTAGCCACAGACTCTACACCACCACTAAGTCTCCTGTTTAGTAAGTAGCCACAGACTCTACACCACACTAAGTCTCATGTTTAGTAAGTAGCCACAGACTCTACACTACCACTAAGTCTCCTGTTTAGTAAGTAGCCACAGACTCTATACCACCACTAAGTCTCTTGTTTAGTAAGTAGCCACAGACTCTACACCACCACTAAGTCTCTTGTTTAGTAAGTAGCCACAGACTCTACACCACCACTAAGTCTCCTGTTTAGTAAGTAGCCACAGACTCTACACTACCACTAATCTCATGTTTAGTAAGTAGCCACAGACTCTACACCACCACTAAGTCTCCTGTTTAGTAAGTAGCCACAGACTCTACACTACCACTAATCTCATGTTTAGTAAGTAGCCACAGACTCTACACCACCACTAAGTCTCTTGTTTAGTAAGTAGCCACAGACTCTACACTACCACTAAGTCTCATGTTTAGTAAGTAGCCACAGACTCTACACTACCACTAATCTCATGTTTAGTAAGTAGCCACAGACTCTACACCACCACTAAGTCTCATGTTTAGTAAGTAGCCACAGACTCTACACTACCACTAATCTCATGTTTAGTAAGTAGCCACAGACTCTACACCACACTAAGTCACATGTTTAGTAAGTAGCCACAGACTCTACACCACCACTAAGTCTCTTGTTTAGTAAGTAGCCACAGACTCTACACCACCACTAAGTCTCATGTTTAGTAAGTAGCCACAGACTCTACACTACCACTAATCTCATGTTTAGTAAGTAGCCACAGACTCTACACTACCACTAAGTCTCATGTTTAGTAAGTAGCCACAGACTCTACACCACCACTAAGTCTCCTGTTTAGTAAGTAGCCACAGACTCTACACCACCACTAAGTCACATGTTTAGTAAGTAGCCACAGACTCTACACCACCACTAAGTCTCTTGTTTAGTAAGTAGCCTTAGACTCTACACCACCACTAAGTCTCCTGTTTAGTAAGTAGCCACAGACTCTACACTACCACTAATCTCATGTTTAGTAAGTAGCCACAGACTCTACACCACCACTAAGTCTCTTGTTTAGTAAGTAGCCACAGACTCTACACCACCACTAAGTCTCTTGTTTAGTAAGTAGCCACAGACTCTACACCACCACTAAGTCTCTTGTTTAGTAAGTAGCCACAGACTCTACACCACCACTAAGTCCCATGTTTAGTAAGTAGCCACAGACTCTACACCACCACTAAGTCTCTTGTTTAGTAAGTAGCCACAGACTCTACACCACACTAAGTCTCATGTTTAGTAAGTAGCCACAGACTCTACACTACCACTAAGTCCCATGTTTAGTAAGTAGCCACGGACTCTACACCACCACTAAGCAGAGGTGTGGACTCGAGTCATGTGACTTGGACTCGAGTCAGACTCGAGTCATGAATTTGATGACTTGCGACTCGGACTTGCATAACAATGACTTTGTCCCACCTCTGCCACTAAGTCCCACGTGTAGTAGTAGCTACTTACTCGACACCACCACAATGACCACGTGTCCATGATGGTACCTTTGCAAGCAGCAGCAGCAGCATGGTTGCAGGAAGGCGTTTGGGGGTCCCACTCGTCCCTATGCCCCCCACTCTCTGACTAAACTCACGTTGTGGGGGTCCCACACGACTATACTTCACCTCTAGTTACCGACTACCTCTGCAGCCCCCCCCTGCCCCCGGCTTCTAAGACTGAGCCCCCCAAACTCACATTGTCGTCTTTAAAGACTTGCGTTTCGCCCTTCGAATTTCCCACTCTGCATTAGCGGCGAGAGGGCGTGTCCGTTGTACCACGTGGCTCGGGTGGCGTTGTCAGGTTTTGAAGGTTTTTTACCTCTAGATTTGGAAGTTTTTGTTTTTGTTTTTCTTTGCAGGATACATTTAGTACTGGTAGGAACCTCCTGGTTACACCAGCCCACAGGGGATTATTGTGTCCGTCCGTCGTGCATCCAAAAATGGGAGGGGTGGGGCTGGGTGGGGAGGGTGGGGCTGGGTGGGGGAGGGGAGGGTGGGGAGGGCCTGGTGGGGAGGGAGGGGCTGGGTGGGGAGGGGAGGGTGGGGAGGGGCTGGTGGGGAGGGAGGGGCTGGGTGGGGAGGGTGGGTCTGGGTGGGGAGGGGAGGGTGGGGAGGGGGCTGGGTGGGGAGGGTGGGGAAGTGCTGGGTGGGGAGGGGCTGGGTGGGGAGGAGAGGGTGGGGAGGGGCTGGGTGGGGGGTGGGAGGGGTGGGGCTGGGTGGGGAGGGGCTGGTCACCCCGTGGTGCCCTTATAAAACTCAACGTTTAACCTACTCACGCCGGCTTGTGCCCGCCCTCACAGTCGGGCATATTTGCGGAATACACCACCTTGCCGTTGACCCTGCAGGCCATTGACCGAGCAACCCAACGTTCCTACCAGCTCCCTCCGCAGGAATGTGTTTTTTACAAATTCGTGTTGTTTATTTTTGTTGTTGAATGGTTCACAAATGTTCCGTCCACCAGAGGGCAGCAACTCGCTAGACTGTTGACCCTTTGGCGTGGTTTCTCTGCTCCCGCATTGCGTGAGACCAGGCCGTGAAGAAGTCTCTGCTTTGATTTAAAACTTTCGTGGCCGCAGTGATTCATCTTCTTGGTTCTTTCGGTAAAGTCACGTAGAAGGGAAATAATAAAATAATAAAAATATAAAAAATAAAATTCTCACGACGTTTCGACTGTAACACAAGCAATCATCATCAGGTGTGAAATCCACAGCAATAAAAAAAAAATTTACGACCATTTTATTGTTTAAGTGTTTAAGTGAGAATTTTATTGTTTTATTTTTATTATTTTATTATTTCCCTTCTACGTGACTTTACCGAAAGAACCAAGAAGATAAGTCTCTGCTTGTCTCAATCAGTTTCCAAGACAATGCATCGTTTCAACTCATCACATAATGTTTTGTTTGCGTGTTCATCACAATCACCGTGTGTGGTTAATGCAGACTTCGTTCCTTGCTAAAAGGTTTCCATTTGGCGTGTGAACATCTTAAACACAACTGTTCTATCGCCAGAAAGAGTAATAAAACCCATCCTGATTTTTTTAAAATTCTTTATATTAAGTTCGCTTGCTTGCTTGCTTGCGTGCTTACTTGCTTGCTTAGGACCGTGCAAATCTTTCGGTCGTTATTTAACCCACTTCCCGTGATCCAATCGAGCTGACATTTTGCACACAGACTCGTTGTGCCTGACAATTAATGTTCGTGAAATTTTTTTCTCGAAAATGTTACACTTTTAGGACTAAAATATTATATGTAATTACCAATTGCTTAATGGTGCATTGCAATCATCTGACCCATAGGTGGCAGCCATCTCAAGCCAGAGGACGAGAGGACTCTAGCCGCCACGCATATAAAGGATTTATAGTGAAAAACTTTGTTTTTACGGGTTATACTTGTTTATTCATTGATACTGGCAACAAAAATGCTCTCTGATACTCGCCACCCGAGACCCCCCCCCAGCCGAGCCCCCCCCCCCCACCCGAGCCCCCCCCCCCACCCGAGCCCCCGTCCACCTGAGCCCCCGTCCACCCGAGCCTCCCCCCACCCGAGCCCCCCCCCCCTAACCGAGCCCCCCCCCCCCGAGCCCCCCCCCCCCTAACCGAGCCCCCCCCACCCGAGCCCCCCCCCAACCGAGCCCCCCCCCACTCGAGCCCCCGTCCACCCGAGCCTCCCCCCACCCGAGACCCCCCCACCCGAGCCCCCCCCCCACCCGAGCCCCCGTCCACCCGAGCCTCCCCCCACCCGAGCCCCCCCCCCCAACCGAGCCCCCCCATCAGGTGGGTCGCTTGTGTTGCGCCCAAACCGTCGTGATTTATTTTATTTTCTACTCACGTGACTTTACCGACAGAACCAAAGAGTTTGGATTCCTGCAGTCACGAATGCTTCAAATCATCATCATTGACCCTCCCATTCCCGAATAGGGCTTTGTAGCTCATAGGATCCCTCCAGTATAAATACATATTACTGGTAGGAACCACCTGGTTACACCAGCCCACAGGGGATTATTGTGTCCGTCCGTCCGTCGTCCATCCAAAAATGGGAGGGGTGGGGCTGGGTGGGAAGGGGTTTTTCGGTAAAGTCACGTAGATAAAAAATTAAAATTAATAAAAGTAAAATATTTTTATTTTATTTTACTTTTATTAATTTTAATTTTTTACCTACGTGACTTTACCGAAAAAACCTAAGAATATGAATCCTTGCCGTCACGAAAGCTTCAAATCTAGAATTAAATAAATCGTAAGTATTAAAAAAAATGTTCTTGCGTTAAGTAACATTTCTCATTTGCTATACAGCCAGATAATACAACAAGTCGCCAACCTTAAACACCCAGTCGTTCGTAAAAGTTGAAGGCGGTATAGTACTATAGTAATAGAGCAAGTGTAGAATCACTGAACCAGAATTGTGTGGTGCCACAGCGACGGGGCCGCTCGGCCGAGCCAGGGAGCCGCCCGGCTTCCACCGCCGCACTGCCCCCCATCACCCCCCCCACATAAACACGCACCCGCACCCACGTAGGGCCTCGTGGTCGGGTCACCTACCCTGAGTTTTCACCCGAGGGCCCCCTAGGGGGGTTACCCCACGGTTTCTCAGGGCCAGGGAATTGGACAGGACCCTTCCCAGGCCAAGTAACACTGCGGCGCCGTGGGCGGATTTGAGATCGCACGACCACGGCGAGCTCAGAGAGCCCCGCAGTTAGAAACGCATACAAACACAAACACGGGTCAGCAAGGCAGATAGCTGGGATCAGGACCCGGGACGACTGATTGGTCGAAAGTTCAAAGGCCGGCGGGATCGCAAAAGAGCGGGAAATCCTAGGCTCAGGATTGGTCGAGAGACCAAGACGGTCGGGACGGGGGCTCCTAGCCTTTGATGTGAATAGTTTAAAAGAAAACGCAGGGGCAGTAGGGAACTCTCTTCTTCTGGAGTTTGGACACGGGGTCAGCGACGAAGGAGTCATCGGGCGAGCCGCTAGATTGTCTGCAGGACGATCTGAGCGCCGCAAGGTCACCAAGGACTACAGACGGTATCGTGTTGCGCGCCTTACAACACCTCAGAGCGGAGGGTAGGATCCGTAGGAGAGGGTTAGTTCGGGGTAAGGACGAGTAGGAAAGCGGTTTAGCAGAGAGCGCAGCATAGAATAGGGCTACACGGCACCAGAGTGTGGGTTAGAAGCGCCTTGCTGTCCCGCACACACACACGGGTGGCTCGGTTGGTTAGCAAGGGCTAATAAAATCTCGAGCGTAGTAACAAAACCGTGTTGTTGGGTGTTTTTGGAACGTGGTATTAGCGTGCACTGCATTCGCGAGTGTGTGGTCGTTGTACGCATAAAGGCCGTGGTCTCTGTACGATTGTGCGGGTACGGAGGTGTGTGCGTTAACGCCCGGGGAGAGCACTTTTGGTGTGTTGGCGTGACTACGCAGCCGTGTGAGAGGAGAATCGTCCTTGTCCGATATTTGTGTTGACGTGCACGCGCGAGTGGGGGAGGGGACGAGTCGTCGTGTCGGCGTGTGCCCCGCTTGCGTGCGCTCGTTACTTGCGTAAGCTCTCGGCGTGCGTAATCGGCGTGCCCAAGGTGCGCGATCGTAACGTGGGCGGCCAGCGCGGCGCAGAGCGGCGCAGGAGTGGGTATCGCGTGTGGAGCTGTATGCGTGTGTGCGCGCACGTTCACGACGTGTGTAACACAGGTGCGCGATCCTAACGTGAGTGGTCAGGGTTGGGTGAGTGCCGTGCAGAGCTGTGTGTGGGTGTGCGCGTGCGTGGTTATCCATGCCTGCCACGCGGACCCGCGGTGGAGGGGAATCCTCGGGTGACGGCTCCCACACCCTGGGTGAGGAGCCTAGCGGCGGTTCGCTTAGCAGCGGGGGGGCGATTGATGATGTTAGTCCGGCCGTTAGTATTATCGAGGGAGGGATCTCGGGGGCTAGCGACCCCCACAATTGACAGCTTGAAAGCTTTTAGCACGGGGCCCTTGACAGTGCGGGGCACGTAGCTACTACATGTGTAGCCACTACACGTGTAGCAGCTACTCCACGTGTAGCTACTACTACAACTACACGTGTAGCCACTACTACTACTACACGTGTAGCAGCTACTACTACTACACGTGTAGCTACTACTACTACTACACGTGTAGCTACTACTACAACTACACGTGTAGCTACTACTACTACACGTATAGCTACTACTACTACTACACGTGTAGCTACTACTACTACTACACGTATAGCTACTACTACTACTACACGTGTAGCTACTACTACTACTACACGTGTAGCTACTACTACTACTACACGTGTAGCTACTACTACTACTACACGTGTAGCTACTACTACTACTACACGTGTAGCTACTACTACAACTACACGTGTAGCTACTACTACTACTACACGTGTAGCTACTACTACTACTACACGTGTAGCTACTACTACTACACGTGTAGCTACTACTACTACTACACGTGTAGCTACTACTACTACACGTGTAGCTACTACTACTACTACACGTGTAGCTACTACTACAACTACACGTGTAGCTACTACTACTACTACACGTGTAGCTACTACTACTACTACACGTGTAGCTACTACTACTACTACACGTATAGCTACTACTACAACTACACGTGTAGCTACTACTACAACTAAACGTGTAGCTACTACTACAACTACACGTGTAGCTACTACTACTACTACACATGTAGCTACTACTACTACACGTGTAACTACTACTACTACTACACGTGTAGCTACTACTACTACTACACGTGTAGCTACTACTACTACTACACGTGTAACTACTACTACTACTACACGTGTAGCTACTACTACTACTACACGTGTAGCTACTACTACTACTACACGTGTAGCTACTACTACTACTACACGTGTAGCCACTACTACAACTACACGTGTAGCTACTACTACTACTACACGTGTAGCTACTACTACTACTACACGTGTAGCTACTACTACTACTACACGTGTAGCTACTACTACAACTACACGTGTAGCTACTACTACTACTACACGTGTAGCTACTACTACTACTACACGTGTAGCTACTACTACTACTACACGTGTAGCTACTACTACAACTACACGTGTAGCTACTACTACTACTACACGTGTAGCTACTACTACTACTACTACACGTGTAGCAGCTACTACTACTACTACACGTGTAGCCACTACTACTACTACACGTGTAACTACTACTACTACTACACGTGTAGCTACTACTACTACTACACGTGTAGCTACTACTACTACTACACGTGTAGCTACTACTACTACTACACGTGTAGCCACTACTACAACTACACGTGTAGCTACTACTACTACTACACGTGTAGCTACTACTACTACTACACGTGTAGCTACTACTACTACTACACGTGTAGCTACTACTACTACTACACGTGTAGCTACTACTACTACACGTGTAGCTACTACTACTACACGTGTAGCCACTACTACTACACGTGTAGCTACTACTACTCCACGTGTAGCTACTACTACTACACGTGTAGCTACTACTACTACTCGTGTAGCTACTACTACTAATACACGTGTAGCTACTACTACTACACGTGTAGCTACTACTACTACACGTGTAGCTACTACTACTACACGTGTAGCTACTACTACTACACGTGTAGCTACTACTACAACTACACGTGTAGCTACTACTACTACACGTGTAGCTACTACTACTACTACACGTGTAGCTACTGCTACTACTACTCCACGTGTAGCTACTACGACTACTCGTGTAGCTACTACGACTACTCGTGTACTACACGTGCAGCTACTACTACACGTGTAGCTACTTGTGCTACTCGGATAATCCGGCACTGGAGTGTACGAATTAGGGGGGCAGAGGTCAAGCGGAAGCCACAGAAACAATTCCCGGCAACTGCGCCGAGACAGGGCGAGGTGGTGGGTGGGTGGCTGGGCGGTGGTCGGCATGGGCGGGTTGATGTAATGCAACAGCCTTGAATAGCTTAAGGTGGTGGAGGGGGAGAGTACAGTCAATAAAACACACACACGAGGGCATCAAATATTTGTAAACTTTTATTTCAGGTGAAAAAACAACTCTTGGGACGCTAAAAACGATTTTTTTTCTTCTTCTAGATTTGAAGCTTTCGTGACTGCAAGGATTCATACTCTTTTTTTTCGGTAAAGTCAAGTGGGTAAAAAATTTAAATAAAATGAATGAAAACATTTAGTTGAAAAATAAATAAAATAAATGAAAACCTTTAGTTGAAAAATAAATAAAATAAATGAAAAATTTTGTTGAAAAAATAAAATAAATGAAAGTCACGTAGGTAAAAATGTAAATTAATTATTTTTATTAATTTTTTTTTCATTTTTTTACCTACGTGAACTTTACCGAAAAAACTAAGAGTATGTAACTATTTTTTTGCAAGGCAGACCTGGCAAGGAGTCAAAAAGAAAACCACCACACATGAGTTTTCAGTTTCATTTATGGAGGTATAGCCCTGTGAGCCATGCTGCTTTTGACTCTGATGCAACCGCAACAACCAAAAACATGAACAAAAGAAGATCTTCAAAAAGAAAACTACGCACAACTGAAAAATCCATTACGAAATAGTACAATGAAACAATAAAACCAATTACAATGATCAATGACATTCTTACAATCAGCTCTGAAATCAGACGGAGATATTTTAAAATACTGCCAGTGGCATAGTAATATCATCATCAGTATAGATGGTGTGGTAATCAGCCAGATGCCCACCCACCCACCCTCCAATATTGAGATTCATCTCGCACGGTTGGACCTAGAGCAGAGGTCGCAACCGGGTACCCGATACCCGTACCCTACCCGATACCCGGCTACCCGTACCCGGCCAGGTACGGGTATGGGTACCTGTTTGCGACCCTGGTGCGGCCGGGTACGGGTAGGCCGTGAGTCACTGGTGAGTAACCGTTTGTCACTCATTTCCCAACGTCTTGTCTCTTCTCACAATTCAAGTTCCTAGAATCAACCCCCCCGCGCCTGCAACACGGCTTCATCCCAGAGGTCGCAATCGGGTACCCGATACCCGTACCCTACCCGTACCCGGCCGGGTACGGGTAGGGTAAACTGCAGAAGAAAAATATTAAATAAATGTGGACATCTACCTAAAATTATATTATAAACACACTATCCTAAAAATACAGCACCATATTTTAACACTAAAGCAGTCACTGACTCGCAACAACTTGCAATCACAAGTGACAGAGTTAATTTCGGGTAAAATCAATGAAAATGTGGTATGCCGATAGCATAAAAATGAGATGTGATAGAGCAAATCTGAGATCAGATTTGGAATCAGCACCCTGAAATTAGTCTAGAACAGCTGCAAAATTCCAGGCCAGAATTTTTTTGTTGTTGACCAGTTTATAATCGACGACCAATTGTAGCTTACAATTAGAGTTTGGGTGGTAGAAATTCACCACCAACAAAAACAAATCAGCGTTCACCATCGTGTGAGACTCAGAGTCGCGATAGCAGCAGCCTGCCCTCTACACAGCGTGGGGTTTTGGGTGGGTGGCGTCTTGGGCCCCCGAAGCAATCATAGCCCAGCGCTCACAACAAACAGAGCCACAGGATAAGTTAGAGTCCTCGTGTTGCAAACTTACCCGGGCAGTCATGCCGGCTGGTTCCAGCGCAGCCGGCAAGCACGAACAATGATAACCAGTCATCATCATCAGCCAGAAACGACGGCGATGATGGTTCTGGCAGGGTGGGTTGGTGGTAGCGCAGAAGAGCGACGCTCAACAAGCGGAGCGCCGGGCGGCTAAAAAAAAAAACAGCGAGTTGGCACGGCAAGGGGGGGGGGGGCACAGGTGGTGGTCAGGGCCGGATAAAGATTGTAGGCCCCTGGGCTTGCAAGTACTGCGAGCCCCCCGCCGCCCCCCCCCCATCGGAATATTTTCAAAATGCAAACAAAATTGAACAGAAATAGAATTTATTTTACAGGGCTAACAAATAAAATAACTTTGCACTTAATCTCCAAATGCGATTTTTTTTATATATATAACTATACATTACTCAATTTGTGAAATCGCACAGCAGCAACAACCAGTGCCAGATTATCCTTATTGCACAAGTAGCTACTACACATGTAGCTACGGGCTCCGCACTTTCAAGGGCCCCGCGCTAAATGCTTTCAAGCCATCAATTCCGGTTCAGCGATTCTGCACTTGCTCTATTACTATAGTACTATACCGCATTCAACTTTCAACGACCGGGTGTTTAAGGTTACCGATTGGTCCTATTATCTGGCTGTATAGCAAATGAAGAAATACAATTACTTTAATGTTAAAGTTAAAAGTGTGCTATATTTACGCGTTTTTTTATTTAGGTCCCACTTGGCTTAATCCGAGATTAAGCCTCCACGCCTTGATCCGGCCCCGATGGTGGTGCATCGGCCGGGTCATCTCAGTCGGTCAACCCCACGGCACCTGCTGGATCTGTCCCGTGACCTCCTCCTGCACCTAGCCTGGCACAGTAGAGGACACAGCTGGTGGTGCATCGGCCGGGTCATCTCAGTCGGTCAACCCCATGGCACCTGCTGGGTCTGTCCCGTGACCTCCTCCTGCACCTAGCCTGGCACAGTAGGAGACACAGCAGGTGGTGCATCGGCCGGGTCATCTCAGTCGGTCAACCCCACGGCACCTGCTGGGTCTGTCCCGTGACCTCCTCCTGCACCTAGCCTGGCACAGTAGAGGACACAGCTGGTGGTGCATCGGCCGGGTCATCTAAGTCGGTCAACCCCATGGCACCTGCTGGGTCTGTCCCGTGACCTCCTCCTGCACCTAGCCTGGCACAGTAGGAGACACAGCTGGTGGTGCATCGGCCGGGTCATCTCACTCGGTCAACCCCACGGCACCTGCTGGGTCTGTCCCGTGACCTCCTCCTGCACCTAGCCTGGCACAGTAGGGGACACAGCTGGTGATGCATCGGCTGGGTCATCTCAGTCGGTCAACCCCACGGCACCTGCTGGGTCTGTCCCGTGACCTCCTCCTGCACCTAGCCTGGCACAGTAGGGGGTACAGCTGGTGGTGCATCGGCCGGGTCATCTCAGTCGGTCAACCCCACGGCACCTGCTGGGTCTGTCCCGTGACCTCGTGCCAGCGAGCGTTCGACACCACGTGGCCTCGACGTGCACCTAGCCTGGCACAAGCGCCGTGGCGACGTCACCGCCGCTTAATTGGCGATTGTTAGTGGGGGTGGGGGGAGGGCACTCGTGCCCCGCCAGCAAGGCGGCGTTCCTGAGTTCGATTCCAGACCTCAGTCACCCCTTTGTGCGTGGAGTTTCCCACGCCAGCCACACCCCTGTTCAGGAGGAGTTTGCTCCCGGTAACCCGGTTTCCTCGCTTAGCTTAAAAAAAGCAATAGAAACTTGCACACAATGTAACCGGTATTTAACGAAACATCCAAATGCGATTTTTTTAAAAATATGAAATTGTACATTAATCAATTTGTGAAATCGCACAGCAGCAACCAGTGCCAGATTATCCTTATTGCAAAAGTACTTTGAATGGATGTACAGTACTCTCCAACACACAACCGGTTAGTGCTGAACTAGTATACGACATTATACACTACACTATAATTTAAATGTTGTAGTGGGTTTACTCTCCAACACACAATCGGTTAGTGCTGAACTAGTATACTACACTATACACTACTTTACACTACACTATACACTACTATACACTCGAATTGTAAATGTTGTCGTGGATGTACTCTCCAACACACAACCGGTTAGTACTGAAATAGTATACTACACTATACACTACACTATAATTGTAAATGTTGTAGTGGGTTTACTCTCCAACAGACACACCGGTTCGTGCTGAAATTATATACCACACTATACACTACTATACACTACACTATGCACTACTTTACACTACACTATACAATACTTTACACTACACTATACACTACTATACACTATAATTGTAAATGTTGTAGTGAATGTACTCTGCAATACATCAGTTAGCGCTGAACTAATATACCACACTATACACTACTTTACACTATACTATACACTACTATACACTACACTCTACACTACTTTACACTACACTATACACTACTATACACTACAGTATACACTACTTTAGACTACACTATACACTACACACCACACTATACACTACACTACACACTACTATACACTTCACTATACACTACACTATACACTACTAAACACTACACTATACACTACACACCACACTATACACTACACTACACACTACTATACACTTCACTATACACTACACTATACACTACTAAACACTACACTATACACTACACACCACACTATACACTACACTATACACTACACTATACACTACACTATATACACTACACTACACACCACACTATACACCACACTATACACTACACTATACACTACACAACACACCACACTATACACCACACTATACACTACACTATACACTACACAACACACCACACTATACACTACACTATACACTATAATTGTAAATGTTGTAGTGGATGTACTCTGCAACACATCGGTTAGTGCTCAACTAGTAACTAATTGCCCCGTTTCGTTTACGTGACAAACCTTTACAACAACAACAACAGATAATACAAAAACACGATAGGAGTGCAGAATCAGAATAAAAATAGTTACTGATACTGGAGGAGGAATTCGATCAGCTACGAAGCAAAGTATCGGAAAAGTCAAACAAATCACTTAACACAAACATACAAAGTAAACACAGCTATTTTTTCTCACCAGGTAAATCCCACTGAGCTATTAGCGTTTACATTCTTGAGAAGCGACCTGACCACAAATTATAGTTCAACGAAGCGGCTTATCGTGGGGAAATTTATAGCAGGAAATATAACCTCAATAATATAGACGCAACATCGATTCTAAACGTGTGGGGGAGGGGGGGAAATCCCGAAGGACCCGGAAAAACTAAAAGAGCAACCACGCAGAAAAACACCACGAGGTTTGCTGCTGTGAGCGTGCAACTCGTCTGAGACAGATCACGATGCAGTTTCCCCCCCCAAGCCCCCACCCACTCTTCACCCCCCACCCCCCTCACCCCCCCCCTTCACCCTCCCCTTCCACCCTCCCCCCACCCCCCCCCCCTTCACCAACCCCACCCCCCCCTTCGCCCCCCCACCCACTCTTCACCCCCCACCCCCCTCACCCCCCCCTTCACCCTCCCCTTCCACCCTCCCCCCAACCCCCCCCCCTTCACCAACCCCACCCCCCTTTCACCCCCCACACCCACTCTTCACCCCCCACCCCCCCTTAACCCCCCCCCACCCCCTCTTCACCAACACCCCTCTTCCCCCCTTCATCCACCCCCCCCTCTTCACCCCCCCACCCCTCCTTCACCAACCCCCCCACCCCCCCCCACCCCCCCCCCACCCCCCTCTTCACCCCCCCCCACCCCTCCTTCACCAACACCCCCTACCCCCTTCACCCCCCCCCACCCCCTCTTCACCAACCCCCCCCACCCCCCTTCTCCCTCCCCCCCTTCACCAACCCCACCCCCCCTTCACCCCCCACCCACTCTTCATCAACACCCCCCACCCCGTTTTCACCTCCCCCACCCCCTCTTAACCAACACCCCCCCACCCCCCCCCTTCACCCTCCCCCCACCCTCTCTTCACCCCCCCCCACCCCCTCTTCACCAACACCCCCACCCCCCCCCTTCACCCCCCCCCCCCACCCTCTCTTCACCCCCCCCACCCTCTCTTCACCCCCCACCCCCCTTCACCCCCCCCTTCACCAACCCCACCCCCCTTCACCCCCCCACCCACTTTTCATCAACACCCCCCACCCCCTTTTCACCCCCCACCCCCTCTTCACCAACCCCCCCCCACCCCCCTTCACCCTCCCCCACCCCCCCTTTACCAACCCCACCCCCCCTTCACCCCCCCACCCACTCTTCATCAACACCCCCCACCCCCTTTTCACCCCCTCTTAACCGACCACCCCACCCCCCCCTTCACCACCCCACCCCCCTCTTCATCAACCCCCCCACCCCCCCTTCACCCCCACCCCATTTTCACCTCCCCCACCCCCTCTTAACCAACCACCCCACCACCACCTCTTTCACCAACCCCGCCTACCCTCCCTCACCAACAACCCCACCCCCCGACCGGAAGCGCCTTATAAGGGCACCGCCAGCGATGAGCGTGGGCGGGGGGGATTCCGGTCGGTGACGTCACCGCCGCTGGGGATATCCGGCGCCGGTGACGTCACCGCTTCCGTTTCTCAGAATCGGGGGAATTGAGTCACTTGGGCAGTCGGCACCAGCTGTGGTCTATCCATTGCTGGATGAAGCCCCCCCCCCCACATCTCCCACCCCCCAAAAGGTGTAGCAATCTCTCACACCAACCATCCTGTGGCCTCAACAGAATGTTATATATTCATTCTAGATTTGAAGCTTTCGTGACTGCAAGCATTCATATTCTTAGGTTTTTTCGGTAAAGTCACGTAGGTAAAAGATTCAAATTAATAAAATAAAAATCACGACGTTTCGGAGGCAACACAAGCTTCCGTCTTCAGGTGGAACCGTCACAGCCACGACAGCTGTATCAAGTAAATGAGAGATTACAAGAGCTACCACTCCGTTTATATATGATGGTTGGAGAGGGGGGAAGGGCCAAGTACGGCACACTTTTTATTAATATGGTAAGGTGAGGCTTAAGATGCTGAGCCTTTGTTATGGATAGGTACGGTTTGTGACTCAACCTGCTTTTATAAATTTTTATTAATTTTAATGTTTTACCTACGTGACTTTACCGAAACAACCTAAGATTATATATTCATTTTTTAAATCACAATCATTTAGAATATTTATTTAGACGAAACTGTTTTTTTGTTTGGTATTTCTCACAGATATCCAGATTTCCAGCTGCAATGCCTCGACGTTTCGGGCGATGACCCTTATTCGTAGAGACGTACATCACGCGGCGTCAACCCGTTTGATTTACGTGCCGTGAAGAAAGGGGTTCCCCCCCCCATTCGACATTCATCCTTTGACGGCAGGGGGTAGGGAACCTTTTATCTGCCAAGGCCCATTTCGATATTTACAACATCCTTCGCGGGCCATACTAAATTATCAACTTAAAAATTAGCCCGTCATATTTGGTCAAACATTTAATAATCAACTCGCCCCTAATGCGATGGGCTGGAACTGCTTCTCTCTGGCGAGGCGTGTGTGATGTTAGCTGGCGTTGATGATGTTGCTGCTGCTACTCGCAACTGCTTTTCCACTCATGTATAGTAGTAGCCACAAACTCTACACTACCTCTAAGACCCATTTGGATATTTATAACATAATTCGCGAGGCCATACAAAATTATCAATTTAAAAATTAGCCCGTCATATTTGGTCAAACATTTAAAGTAACTCGCCCCTAATGCGATGGGCTGGAACTGCTTCTCTCTCTTTGGCGAGGCGTGTGGTGATGTTAGCTGGCGTTGATGATGCTGCTGCTACTCGCAACTGCTTTTCCAAGTTTGCTCCGAGATTTATTGAATTCGAGTCCCGCCTGCGGTTGCCTTGGCAGGGCCACACCAAATGATTTCGCCTTATACGAGCCCGCGGGGCCGGACGTTCTCCACACCTGCTTTTCCGGCCACACCACCCCACGCACACACGGGGAACGCGTTGCGTGGCCGTCTGTGACTTTGCACCCACTGCCAAACGCAGAATAATCGTCGTGGTCAGATAGTCCGCAGCGAAGCGATGTAGAGAACAGCACCAGGGTACGCCTACAAAGTTGTACTGCACTTATAAGCGCACCGCGGATCGTTTAACGTTTCGAATGTGCCGGTTACCGCTGGCGCGCTACGAAACCGGCCACCCGAGTTCCATTCCCACCGCTCACTGCCAACATCAGTGACGATTATCTCCGAACCGGTCCTGGGGTCCTCCCTTTGGTCGACTCGGCCTCAAATGAGTTACCCGATGGGATGTGTAAACATCGCAACGAGGGTGCGGACCACTCACCCACCCACGTGTGCCGTGCCGGCGTTCATCGCTGCTACTCGCTAACAGCACTTGACCCAAAAGTCCCGTCGAGGCTATACGGGGGACCTTTGTATTTGTTACGTGTAGCAATGGGTGCGATCATTGACAAGGAAATATCGACACGAAGCGAGGCGTTCATTTACCATTGCGCTGGTTTATTTATCAAGTTCCCTACTCCCACACCACCCCCCAAGCAAGAAGGGGTTTGTAGTAGTTATAATAATTAAGAAAAAATACGCGAATTAATTGACGAGGGCCACAACATGGACCCCGGCCAATAGCACCACGGTGAAAACAAAAAAAAATAACTTAGCCGGGCAAAAACAGTCGCCACCATCCATCCCACCCATCACAGCGCAACGCGATCCCACTCCACTCGCATTTCAACATCCGTAACCAGCCGGATGAGACCCCCGGGGTCAATTAGCAAACAGCAATTCCGTTGCCGAATTAAGATCGCAGAGCGCACGTCACCTTTGTCCAACATCCACAACATCCACAGTACAGGTTGTGGAATGATGAAATGATTGCGAATCAGAATATTTAAACTGGAAGAATCCGATGAGCTATGAAGCGCTTTCTCCCCCCCATCTCCACAGATGTTCAGTAAATCAGTTCCTGTGGCGGCCTTAATCATCTAGCTGTGGATAAGTTCATAGCTGCCGCTGCTGCTGATGATTATAATTGTTATACTATCGTGTGATCAAGCCTAGGGTGGCCCATCGGTTCGGCGACGTACAGCTCTGCTTCACAAATGTATTGACGCCATGCGGCGATTGATATCCCGATGATGGCAAAGCAGTGGTGGTACTTTTTGTATGAAGCCGACGTCGATTTACAATTGACCCTGGAATCTGTCGGCGTGCGCTCACGTAATCGCTCGCTCGGACACTTCACGAGTGACTCACACTCGCTCACTCACTCACCCCACTCACTCATTCTAGATTTGAAGCTTTCGTGAAAGTCACGTAGGTTAAACATTTAAATAAAAAAATAGAAATAAAATAATAAATCACTTGATTTATTATTTTATTTCTATAATAATAATAGAAATAAAATAATAAATCACTTTATTTAATCTTTTATTTCTATTATTTTTAATTTTTTACCTACGTGACCCACTCACTCACCCCACTCACTCACTGCGACAGTAGTGCGTTTTAAAAAAAACACAATTATTACAAAAAAAAATTCCGAGACCGCACAGCGATCAACGACATCATTTTAGATCATTCGTAACAACAATCTCTTGTGTATATACATGTAAAAAAAAATTATTTTAAATAATCGGGAGAAATTGTTTCATATCGAGCGGCGGTGTGGCCATTCCCGGCTCCTCGAACAAAGGACCGCGTTGTCTGCTCGGCGTTGAGTCTCCCGATTTCCCAAGACCAGCAACGTCTTGCACAATCTCTTCTCAGTCTCAATCCATCATTCCTTCCTTCATTTCCTTCACACGCCGCCGACTGCCTGGTCCACACACACACACGAAGGAATCTTTCACGTGGTGATGCGTCTTGAGAATGGCTCCCGGTTGTCGTGTCGTTCACTCTTCGTTCTTCCTCGTCATCACATCGCAGTTTAAACGCACACAAAGACAATGGTTACCCGTGTAGCCTTAACAGACTGTTGGGGCAAGTTCTGCGAGCGAGTAGCAACCCTATGAAGGCCGGCCCTGTGGCACACAAGTGGGGATGGGTGGCCAGCACCACGCCCGGCCGCCTTTGTCTCCCTAGTGGCGATGTTTACACAATCGCACCGGGTATTAATTTGAGGCTGAGTCCACCTAGGAGCGCTCCACAAAGGCTGTTGGGACCAAGTGAAAGCCGACACGGGCACGGTGTGGCTAGGCACTACGCCCGTCCGCCTTTGTCTTCCCAGTGCTCATGTTGTATGTACACACACGCTCACTAGCAGTGAATCGGAACGATCGGGGTATCCGTGTTTGTAGGCGCACTGCGCTAACCGCTGCGCCACCGCTCTCCACGTGTTTTAAAGCGCGCCGGTAAATTGCGACTGCCTCCGCCTCCAGCACGTGGCGTCGGTCCTGGGCTGACCGTACTTTCTCACACCACGTTGGTTCATCGCTCGCCACTGCTGTTAGCCGTGGCGCGAGAATGGAACACTTGGCATGGGATCACTGAGCGTTTTTCCGACGATTGTAACAAACAAAAAAATTCCCTGAAACTTTAACAGAATCATTAACTTAAACTGAACTTTGTCTGTCACCAGCGCTCCTGCAAGAAGTCGCCTGGCTCGTCACAAACGATGGGCTCATCGAAGCGACTCATCATCGCCACGTGGACATTTATAGCAGCAAGGCGAATACTTTAAAACGCGTGACGTGAAGAGAAGGGCGGGGGGGGGGGAGAAAAACCGGAGGAGACGGAGAGGAAAATCCACGCGACCACGAGAGACGAGGCAGATACCGCAAACTCCAAATATACAGCAGCTGCAGCAGCCGTCAGTTTCGGTCGGGATCGAACCCACGACCTCCTGCACACCAGGCGAGGTAGTTAACATCTCCTAGCCACCGTGATGATGATGATGAGAGAGAGACACGCAAACTCCAAATATACAGCAGCAGGCGTCGGGGTCGGGATCGAACCCACGACCTCCTGCATACCGGGCGAGGTAGTTAACATCTCCTAGCCACCGCAGCGCCCCCAAAAACGACCGAATCACCGGATAAACCGGGAACTTTCGCTCGTCGCAATCGCTCCACGGTCTCCACCTTCACAGCGCCAAGACTCTCTTCGTCTCTGGGGACCGGACACTCGAGTTCAGTTCAGGGTCGATAACGAGGCAGCGTCCACCACCTCCACCACCTCCCGACGTTCGTTCCACCCACAGCTCGCACGCTGCCCGGCACCACCACCACCACCATCTCAACACGCCGCCACTGCCATGCAGTTCAGGCTGAGTTGACCTAGAGGCTGCGGGTGGTAGCGGACTATGTGGGGTCCTTTTTTGTTCGTCGAGACCTCGCGTGGCGGTGACGGCTTCTGTTCCTGCTGCTCCTGCTGAAAGTGCTGCTGCTGATGATGCTGCTGATGATGCTGCTGATGATGCTGCTGCTGTATGCGGGGTCG
>NC_136335.1:3592148-3622148 GCF_964198595.1 Lampetra fluviatilis | reverse complement strand
GTAGTGTAGAGTTTGTGGCTACTACTATACACGAGTGGAAAAGCAGTTGCGAGTAGCAGCAGCAACATCATCAACACCAGCTAACATCATCACACGCCTCGCCAGAGAGAAGCAGTTCCAGCCCATCGCATTAGGGGCGAGTTAATTAAATGTTTGACCAAATATGACGGGATAATTTTTAAGTTGATTATAATTTTGCATGGCCCGCGAATGATGTCATAAATATCCAAATGGCCCTTGGCAGAAAAAAGGTTCCCCACCCCTCGATGTACAATGTCCAGGGCTGTGACGTTTTGCTGGGTGATTACAACAACAACCACCACCACCACCAGCCTCATCAGCAGCCAGCTTGCCCCAATGTCGAGGTTTTGGCTCCTGTTGCTGCTGCCCAAGACGAGAGGGCTTCAGCAGAGAGAAAGAGAGTTCGTGTCGCTTTTCCTCCTCCTACTTCTCTGTCGAAGGAGCGCAGGCCACAGTGGGTTCCCTATAGATAACACTGGACCCATAGACTATCACTGGACCCATAGATTGTCACTGGACCCATAGACTAACACTGACCCATAGACTAACACCCATTGACTAACACTGGACCCACAGACTTTCACTGGGCCCACAGACTATCACTGGACCCATAGACTAACACTGACCCCTAGACTAACACCCATAGACTAACACTGGACCCACAGACTATCACTGGATCCAAATACTAACACTGACCCATAGAATAAACACCCATTGACTAACACTGGACCCACAGACTTTCACTGGACCCACAGACTATCACTGGACCCATAGACTAACACTGACCCCTAGACTAACACCCATAGACTAACACTGGACCCACAGACTATCACTGGATCCAAACTAACACTGACCCATAGAATAAACACCCATTGACTAACACTGGACCCAGAGACTTTCACTGGACCCACAGACTATCACTGGACCCATAGACTAACACTGACCCCTAGACTAACACCCATAGACTAACACTGGACCCACAGACTATCACTGGATCCAAACACTAACACTGACCCATAGAATAAACACTCATTGACTAACATTGGACCCACAGACTTTCACTGGACCCATAGACTATCACTGGACCCATAGACTAACACTGACCCCTAGACTAACACCCATAGACTAACACTGGACCCACAGACTATCACTGAACCCATACACTAACGCTGGACCCATAGACTAACACTGGACACCCATAGACTAACACCGGACCCATACACTAACACTGGACCCACAGACAATCACTGGACCCACAGACTAACACTGACCCACATACAATCACTGACCCATAGACTAACACCCATTGAATGCCACACGGAGCCACAGAGACTAATACTGACCCATAGACTAACACTGGACCCACAGACAATCACTGGACCCACAGACTATCACTGGACCCATAGACTAACCCCTGACCCACAGACAATCACTGACCCATAGACTAACACCCATTGAACGACACACGGACCCACAGAGACTAACACTGACCCATAGACTATCACTGGACCCATAGATTGTCACTGGACCCACAGACTAACACTGACCCACAGACTAACACTGACCCACCGACTAACACTGATCCACAGACAATCACTGACCCACAGAGACTAACACTAACCCACAGACTAACACTGACCCATAGACTAACACTGACCCACAGACTAACACTGACCCACCGACTATGTGGTTCACAAGCTCGATGTGCCAATGGCGTTGTGAGAGGGCTTCAGCAGAGAGAGAATTCGTGTCGTGTCGCTCTTCCTCCTCATCTGTTGAAGGAGCGCAAACCACAGTGGGTTCACTCTCAGGCCTCTACGAGTCTATTTCAATAAGTCTCTATGTGTCTATATGCATCTCTATGAGTCGATTACACTGGTCAAAAAAAAAATTCTGGCCTGGACTTTTGTATCTGTTTTAGACTAATTTCAGGGTGCTGATTCCAAATCTGATCTCATTTTTATGCTATCGGCATACCCCATTTTCATTGATTTTACCCAAAATTAACTCTGTCACTTATGATTGCAAGTTGTTGCGAGTCAGTGACTGCTTTAGTGTTAACATATGGTGCTGTATTTTTAGGATAGTGTGTTTATAATATAATTTTATGTAGATATACACATTTATTTAATATTTTTCTTCCGCAGTTTTTATTTAAAAATGCAATATTTGATATCTCAAAAACCTGATGTGATAGACAAAAACTGATGCTACTACTACATATGTAGCGACTACACGTGTAGTAGCTACTACTACACGTGTAGTAGCTACTACTACACGTGTAGTAGCTACTACACGTGTAGTAGCTACTACACGTGTAGTCGCTACATATGTAGTAGCTACTACACGTGTAGTAGTAGCTACTACACGTGTAGTAGCTACTACACGTGTAGTAGCTATACGTGTAGTAGCTACATATGCTATGTGCCCCGCACTTTCAAGGGCCCCGCGCTAAATGCTTTCATGCTATCAATTCCGCTTCAGTTATTCTGCACTTGCTCTATTACTATAGTACTATACCGCCTTCAACTTTTACGAACGACCGGGTGTTTACGGTTAGCGATTTGTCGTATTATCTGGCTGTATAGCAAATGAAAAAATACAATTACTTTACTGTGCAAGTAAAAAATGTACGTGTTTTAATATTTCTATATATTTTTTTATAAAAACAATATGCTACAGGCACCTGCACCAGCTTCACCCGGCACCTGGCGGATGGGCTCGACGAATGGGATGCGCCAGGGAGCGGTCACGAATCTCGGGTTCAAGTTCCACCACTCTTACACAACCCGCGTAACTCTCTTAACATTCCGTGCCTAAGCAGGCTAAATATAGCAGCAGCAGCATCAGCAGCAGCAGCATCATCATCCTCCTGCGGTTCAGAAATAGAATCATCCCGGGTTATATTTAGCCCGGCGGAGGTCGTCCGTTCCCCCGATCAGCTGAGCTTAGCGAGACCATGGCGACGTTGTTGACCTGGATTGTTGATGATGCTGATGATGTTTGTGTTGTTGTTGTTGTTGCTGCTGCTGTGCTCACGCCACCACGAATCTCCCGGGTCACGTTGCCGCGCAGCTGGGCAAACGGGATCATTCGTGAAATAAATCGATAATAAACTAGTATGTACGTGTCTATGTGAGTGTTTGTGCATCAGCCAGTCATCTCGGTCATCTCGGTCAGTCGACCCGTGGCACCTGCTGGGTCTGCCCCGTGACCTCCTGCCAGCGGGCGTTCGACACTTCACGTGGCAGCCTCAAGGTGCACTTGGCCTGGCACAAGCGTCGTGGTGACGTCACCGCCACTTAGTGGCGAATGGCGGTTGTTGTTGTTGTTGTCTGTGCGTTGAGGAGCGGTGGTGGAGCGGTTAGCGCTATGCTAACCGCTCCACCACCGCTCCTCAATGCACAAACACCGGTGACGATTATCTGAACCGGTCCGGGGCCTCCCCTAGGTTTCAATCCTCCGTCGTTTGGGGCCGTCCATAAATGACGTCACGCACCTGGGGGGGGGGGGTCAGACATTTGTGACGATGTGTGACGAGGGGGGGGGGTTTGAGAAATGTGACGTCACATCAAAATGCGCAACTTTAAATAAATATAGACAACACGTTCTACTTAATTTAATAGACTTTATAATAAATGTTTTCTCCTATAACATCAGAGTGCAGCTCCACATTAAATACGCACTACAATGACAACAGTTTATAGCGATTTGAAGCATGTTTTATTTTCAAAATGGAAATATGGTTTTGGGGGGGGGGGTCAAAAATCGTCAAAAATCGTGTGACGTCATTTATGGACGGCCCCTTTCACCTCTCCGTCGTTCCCACTCCTCAAACTCAACAGTTCCTTCTCGTGGAACTGTTATGGGGTTTGCAATCGAGGCCATGACCCCGAGTCTGTGTGTGGGTTATAATCAAATATTTTGTTCGCTTTGTTGAATGACGCATTTTGTATTCATATTCTCGGTTCTCTCGTTAAAGTCACGTATTCGTAAAAAATGAAACTGTTTCGGCTGTTTTTTTTTGTAAATTATTTTTATTGATACAACCACGGGGGTTGGTGGGGTGTGTGGTGGGGGGGGGTGTTCAACTTTCGACACAGATGAGCGGTGCGTTCGGTAAAGTCACGTATTCGTAAATAAATGAAACTGTTTCGGCTGTGTGTGTGTTTTTTCTTGTTGTAAATTATTTTTATTGATACAACCACGGGGGGTGGTGGGGCGTGTGGTGGGGGGGGGTGTTCAACTTCCGACACAGATGAGCGGTGCGTTCGATAAAGTCACGTATTCGTAAAAAATGAAACTGTTTCGGCTGTGTGTGTGTGTGTTTTTTCTTGTTGTAAATTATTTTATTGATACAACCACGGGGGGTGGGGTGTGTGGTGGGGGGGGTGTAGCACCACGTGGCTTAACCACGTGCCACCACGTAGTGCTACAGATCCCCTTTTCTTCGGGGAAGAAAGGGGGGCAGAGGGATGTGGGGGGGGGAGACTCGGTCTCATTTTAGGTTCAGTCAAGCAAAGTCAGGGATTCTAGAGTGGCAGTCACGAAGGGCCCCCACCCCAACCCGCCCCAGATCTGGGTGAACTCCCCTTCTCCCCCATTCCTCAGTTTCGGACTTGTGGGTTCTAAAGCTGCTTAGGGCGAATAGGGGAGTTGGGTCAGAGGCTGTATGAGCCCCCCCCCGCCCCGTGATTCTTCCAGGAGCTCAGGATGCTCTTTCTAACCGAGGTGTTAAATGCTTGGAGAAGGCTCTATGTGATTTTCAAGTAAACCAAAAAAAATGTGTTTTCGACCAGTTCCTGTAACGTGTAAAGAAGTGCGGTGGTGTGGAATTTGGGAGGGGGGGACGCCGTGGTGGGAGTGGGAATTCTGAATCCCTGTGAGTGCACTCCAGAAGAAATCGAGGATTCATCTTTTTAAAATGTGTTTGACTCACGGATTGACTCCACTCCCCCCCACTAGTCTAGGAGAGAGAGATCTACAGACGAGCAGAGAGACCCACAGACGCGCACAGAGACCCACAGACACACACAGACAGACCCACAGACACACACAGAGACCCACAGACACACAGACAGACCCACAGACACACACAAAGACCCACAGACACACAAAAAGACCCCCCCCCCCCACACACACAAAGACCCACAGACACACACAAAGACCCACAGACACACACAGAGACCCACAGACAGACACACACACTTGGACCCACACACACAGAAAGACTCACAGACACACATAAATACCCACACACACACACAAAGACCCACAGACACACACACAAAGACCCACAGACACACAGAAAGACACACAAAGACCCACAGACACACACAAAGACCTACATACACCCAAAGCCCCCCCCCCCCCACACACACAGAAAGACCCACAGACACACAGACAGACCCACAGACACACAGACAGACCCACAGACACACACAGAGACCCACAGACACACAGACAGACCCACAGACACACACAAAGACCCACAGACACACAAAAAGACCCCCCCCCCCCACACACACAAAGACCCACAGACACACACAAAGACCCACAGACACACACAGAGACCCACAGACAGACACACACACTTGGACCCACACACACAGAAAGACTCACAGACACACATAAATACCCACACACACACACAAAGACCCACAGACACACACACAAAGACCCACAGACACACAGAAAGACACACAAAGACCCACAGACACACACAAAGACCTACATACACCCAAAGCCCCCCCCCACACACACACAGAAAGACCCACAGACACACAGACAGACCCACAGACACACAGACAGACCCACAGACACACACAGAGACCCACAGACACACAGACAGACCCACAGACACACACAAAGACCCACAGACACACAAAAAGACCCCCCCCCCCCCACACACACAAAGACCCACAGACACACACAAAGACCCACAGACACACACAGAGACCCACAGACAGACACACACAAAGCCCCACATGAACGCACAGGTACCCACACACGGAGCGATGTTCCTTCTCGTCATCCCGCTCAGATCCAGTGTACGGTGCACATCGAATGGGGGGAATGGGTGGAGGGGGGATCATTCATGAGTTCCACACTCGTAATTGACTCCCATGTCCAGCCCTGGCAAAGTGTTGTGCTGTGCTGATACTCGCTGTTTGCAATCACGACTTATGTAACCACCCTTATGTAACTAATATCTGGGCTGTGTGAGGAGCGGTAGCGTTGCGACCCGGGTTCGACTCCCGCTCACGACCAACACCAGTGGCGATTATCTGAACCGGGCATGGGCTTCCTCTAGGTCGACTCAGCCTCGAATGAGTACCTGGTGTGTTAAACATCGTCGCTTGGGGAGACAAAGGCGGCCGAGCCCGGGTGCTGGCCACCCACCCCCTCGTTTAGCGTTCCAGCCTTCATAGGTGCTCGCTAACACCACTTGCCCCAACAGTCTGTTGAGCCTATACGGGGAATCTTTGTCTTTGTGAAATAAATTCAAATTTTTTTTGCTTGCTGTGGTTGTTCCACTTGATGACGATTGCTTGTGTTGCGATCGAAACGTCGTGATTTGTTTTATTTTATTTCTACCCACGTGACTTTACCGAAAGCTTCAAATCAAGATTAAATTCAAAAAAATGTAAGTGACTTGCTTAATTTTTCTCTGTTTTACTCTCCTTGTTGCTGTAACTTGTTCACCCGGCCCGACTGGACGTCTGTCTGTGGGAGGAGAAAAAAAAATTGGCTTCGACGCTTATCGGATTCCTCCTGCACGACAAATAAACATTGTGATCGAACACATTCTTTAAACGCTTGATCCTAACGTGGACTTACACAGCCCGTGACGTCACGCCGGATCGACACTCCTTATATGGGCGTGACGTGACGTCTACCCGCATCGTGTGGATTCCCCCCCCACCCCCCACCCCCCATTTTTGGAAACGCATGACGTCACAGCGCAACGGATGTTCCTTTATAAGGGCACGGTGACCCAGCGGAGCGGGTGGGTGGGTGGGGGCGAGTGGGGGTTGTGACGTCACGGTTACGCACGCTGCGGTGACGTCACCAACGCCGGGGCTCCCCGCCAATTGCCTCACCGCCCACCCGGCCATCAACACGTGGAGTGGCCGTGACCCCCCGGGGGGGGGGGGGGGGCAGAATGGCTGCTACGGCTGTCGGGGTCAAGGTTCGATGGAGACGGACTTGGACAGGGAGACACGCGGAGCAGAAGGGCGGGTTAAATTTAGATGTAAAGCTTTCGTGACTCACGTAGAAGGGAAATAATAAAATAATAAAAATATAAAACAATAAAAAATGTATTTTTCATTTAAAGCTTTCGTGACTGCAGGGATTCATCTTCTCGGTTCTTTCGGTAAAGTCGCGTCGAAGGGAAATAATAAAATAATAAAAGAAACATTCAACATAAAATAATAGAATATAATACAATAATATAATAAAATATTTTATTATGTTTTATTTTTATTATTTTATTATTTCCCTTCTACGTGACTTTACCGAAAGAACCAAGAAAATAAAAATTCTCACGACGTTTCGACTGCAACACAAGCAATCATCATCAGGCGTGAAATCCACATCAAAATTTTATTTTTCTTGCTGTGGATTTCTCACCTGATGATGATTGTTTGTGTTGCAGTCGAAACGTCGTGAGAATATTTATTGTTTTATATTTTTATTATTTAATATTTTTTATTTATTTTATTATTTCCCTTCTACGTGGTGACTTTACCGAAAGAACCAAGAATATAGATGTCGGAGGGGTTGTTTGGCAAGTGCCGTGATGGGCAGAGGTGGGACAAAGTCATTGTTATGCAAGTCCAAGTCGAGTCGCAAGTCATCAAATTCATGACTCGAGTCTGACTCGAGTCCAAGTCACATGACTCGAGTCCACATCTCATAGGTGGGACAAAGTCATTGTTATGCAAGTCCAAGTCGAGTCGCAAGTCATCAAATTCATGACTCGAGTCTGACTCGAGTCCAAGTCACATGACTCGAGTCCACACCTCTGGTGATGGGCACGTGGTGTTACCGCTTGGCGGAGTGGCCACGTGTCACTGCTGAACGACGTCACGGGTTTGTTTTTTACGTAATCGCTCTCTGTGTGTGTGGCAGAGGTCGCAAACGGGTTTTGAATCCTTACCCGTACCCGGCCGCACCAGGGTCGAAAACGGGTACCCGTACCCGGCCGTACCCATACCCTACCCGTACCCGGCCGGGTATCGGGTAGGGTACGGGTATCGGGTACCTGATCGCGACCTCTGGGATGAAGCCACGTTGCAGGCGCGGGTGGGTTGATTCTAGGAACTTGAATTGTGAGAGGAGACAAGACGTTGGGAAATGAGTGACAAACGGTGACTCACCAGTGACTCACGGCCTACCCGTACCCGGCCGCACCAGGGTCGCAAACGGCTACCCGTACCCGCCCGGGTACGGGTAGCCGGGTATCGGGTAGGGTACGGGTATCGGGTACCCGGTTGCGACCTCTAACCGCGAGTACCTGGCAGCAGTTGGTTCAACACCGAGCAAAACGGTGACCTCAATGACCCCCCCCCCGTTTTATCCACAATTCCAAAGAGCCCACGGTGGGGGTGGGAAATCCCAGGTGAGCTGCGTGGTGAGTGGGTGGATGAGTGAGCGAGTGGGTGGGTGAGTGAGTGGGTGTGTGGGTGGGTGAGTGGTTGGGCGGGTTGGTGAGTGGGTGGGTGAGTGAGTCAGTGGGTGAGTGGGTGGGTGTTTGAGTGGGTGGGTGGGTGAGTGAGTGGGTGGGTGAGTGGGTGGGTGGGTGGTTGGGCGGGTTGGTGAGTGGGTGAGTGAGTCAGTGGGTGAGTGGGTGGGTGTTTGAGTGGGTGGGTGGGTGAGTGAGTGGGTGGGTGAGTGGGTGGGTGGGTGGTTGAGTGGGTGGGTAGATGGGTGAGTGGGTGGATAAGTGAGTGGGCGGGTGCTACGCACACCTTAAGCAAATATTTTTAACTGAAGGCTTTTTTTAGTTTTTTTTTGCATCCTCCTATGTGGAACTGCCCCTCCCCCTCTCCGCCCCTGCTGGGGTCACGAGGTCGACAGCAGTGGCTGGTGGGTGGGCGGGCAGAGGAGCGACGCTCACAACCACGATCGGAGCGCCGGGCGGATAAAATGCAGCATGACACAGTAGGGGGTTACAGCTGGTGGTGCATCTGCCGGTCATCTCAGTCAGCCAACCCATGGTAACTGCTGGGTCTGTCCCGAGACCTCCTGCACCTAGCCTGGCACAGTAGGGTGTACAGCTGGTGGTGCATCTGCCGGTCATTTCAGTCAACCCACGGCACCTGCTGGGTCTGTCCCGTGATCTCTGCCTGCACCTAGCCTGGCACAGTAGGGGGTACAGGTGGTGCATCTACCGGTCATCTTAGTCAACCCCATGGTACCTGCTGGGTCTGTCCCGAGACCTCCTCCTGCACCTAGCCTGGCACAGTAGGGGGTACAGGTGGTGCATCTACCGGTCATCTTAGTCAACCCCATGGTACCTGCTGGGTCTGTCCCGAGACCTCCTCATGCACCTAGCCTGGCACAGTAGGGGGTACAGGTGGTGCATCTACCGGTCATCTTAGTCAACCCCATGGTACCTGCTGGGTCTGTCCCGAGACCTCCTCATGCACCTAGCCTGGCACAGTGGGGGGTACGGGTGGTGCATCTGCCGGTCATCTCAGTCAACCCACGGCACCTGCTGGGTCTGTCCCGTGACCTACTGTCAGCAGCGAGCCTTCGACACTTCACGTGGAAGCCTCAAAGTGCACCTAGCCTGGCACAGGCGCCGTGTGGATGTCACCGTCACTTAGTGGTGAATGGCTGCTGTTGGTGGTATTGGTTTGAGTTGGTGGGGAGCGGTGGCGCAGCGGTTAGCGCTACGCTGCACTACGAACCCGGCGACCAGAGTTCGATTCCCGCTCACGGCCAATTCTACCGGTAACGATTATCTGAACCGGTCCTGGGCCTCCCCGAGGTCGACTCAGCCCTCAAATGAGTACCTGGTGCGGTGTGTAGTAAACATCGCCACTGGGGAGACAAAGGCGGCCGGGCCACCTCCTTCATCGGGTGCTGCTGCTCGTTCACAGCACTTGCCCCAACAGGTCTGTTGAGGCTATTGGGGGGGGGGGGGGTGGATTCTTTGTCTTTATTATTGTGTCACGTCGTGAAAAACCGGAAGAGCGCGAAATGTGGGCTCGGTCACAGCGCCCTGGAGACTCAGGGGGGGTCACACAGCCACACGGCACGCCTAGCAGTGACTAGGAGACACCCACCACGTGTCTAGAAGTGACTAGGAGACACTCACTACGTGCCTAGCAGTGACTAGGAGAAGACCCACCACGTGTCTAGATGTGACTAGGAGACACCCACCACGTGTCTAGAAGTGACTAGGAGACACTACGTGCCTAGCAGTGACTAGGAGAAGACCCACTACGTGCCTAGCAGTGACTAGGAGACACCCACCACGTGTCTAGAAGTGACTAGGAGACACTCACTACGTGCCTAGCAGTGACTAGGAGAAGACCCACCACGTGTCTAGATGTGACTAGGAGACACCCACCACGTGTCTAGAAGTGACTAGGAGACACTCACTACGTGCCTAGCAGTGACTAGGAGAAGACCCACTACGTGCCTAGCAGTGACTAGGAGACACCCACCACGTGTCTAGAAGTGACTAGGAGACACTCACTACGTGCCTAGCAGTGACTAGGAGAAGACCCACCACGTGTCTAGATGTGACTAGGAGACACCCACCACGTGTCTAAATGTGACTAGGAGACACTCACTACGTGCCTAGCAGTGACTAGGAGACACCCACCACGTGGGTTAGGAGCTGCCCTCTTGTTCCCCCCCCCCCACCACGTGACTAGTAGCTGCCCCCTCGTTTGCCCCTCCCCCCCACCACGTGACTAGGAGCTGCCCCCTTGTTTGACCCCCCCCCACCACCACGTGGGTTAAGAGCTGCCCCCTCGTTTGACCCCGCCCCCCCGGTCCCTTATGGGAGGCGTGGTGCCGGGGGCGGGGGGTTGCCTGAATCTCCGGGTCACCAGCTGGTCTGGGGGGGTGGTGGGTGGGGTTGAGAAGGGGGGTGGTGGGTGGGGGTGAGAAGGGAGGTGGTGGGTGGGGGTGAGAAGGGGGGTGGTGGGTGGGGGTGAGAAGGGGGGTGGTGGGTGGGGGTGAGAAGGGGGGTGGTGGGTGGGGGTGAGAAGGGAGGTGGTGGGTGGGGGTGAGAAGGGGGGTGGTGGGTGGGGGTGAGAAGGGGGGTGGTGGGTGGGGTTGAGAAGGGGGGTGGTGGGTGGGGGTGAGAAGGGAGGTGGTGGGTGGGGGTGAGAAGGGGGGTGGTGGGTGGGGGTGAGAAGGGGGGTGGTGGGTGGGGGTGAGAAGGGGGGTGGTGGGTGGGGGTGAGAAGGGGGCGGGGTTATGCAAATTTCACAGCGACGATCACCGCTTGCACTCTGCTCGTCCACGACACAGAATTTTCAGCCCCTCCCCCTCCAACCATCGACGAAAGGGGGGGAAAGTCGACCCCCCCCACGCGACTCGACACTCACCCCCCCCCACCGGAACCACGAAACAACAAAAACTCCAACGCCGCACGCGCAGTGTTGAGTCTATGGGCAGTGTTGAGTCTATGGGTAGTGTTGAGTCTATGGGTAGTGTTGAGTCTATGGGTAGTGTTGAGTCTATGGGTAGTGTTGAGTCTATGGGTAGTGTTGAGTCTATGGGCAGTGTTGAGTCTATGGGTAGTGTTGAGTCTATGGGTAGTGTTGAGTCTATGGGTAGTGTTGAGTCTATTCTATGGGTAGTGTTGAGTCTATGGGTAGTGTTGAGTCTATGGGCAGTGTTGAGTCTATGGGCAGTGTTGAGTCTATGGGTAGTGTTGAGTCTATGGGCAGTGTTGAGTCTATGAGCAGTGTTGAGTCTATGGGCAGTGTTGAGTCTATGAGCAGTGTTGAGTCTATGGGTAGTGTTGAGTCTATGGGCAGTGTTGAGTCTATGGGCAGTGTTGAGTCTATGGGCAGTGTTGAGTCTATGAGCAGTGTTGAGTCTATGGGCAGTGTTGAGTCTATGGGTAGTGTTGAGTCTATGGGCAGTGTTGAGTCTATGAGCAGTGTTGAGTCTATGGGCAGTGTTGAGTCTATGGGTAGTGTTGAGTCTATGGGCAGTGTTGAGTCTATGGGTAGTGTTGAGTCTATGGGTAGTGTTGAGTCTATGGGCAGTGTTGAGTCTATGGGTAGTGTTGAGTCTATGGGCAGTGTTGAGTCTATGAGCAGTGTTGAGTCTATGGGCAGTGTTGAGTCTATGGGCAGTGTTGAGTCTATGGGTAGTGTTGAGTCTATGGGTAGTGTTGAGTCTATGGGCAGTGTTGAGTCTATGAGCAGTGTTGAGTCTATGGGCAGTGTTGAGTCTATGGGCAGTGTTGAGTCTATGGGTAGTGTTGAGTCTATGAGCAGTGTTGAGTCTATGGGCAGTGTTGAGTCTATGGGTAGTGTTGAGTCTATGGGCAGTGTTGAGTCTATGGGCAGTGTTGAGTCTATGGGCAGTGTTGAGTCTATGGGTAGTGTTGAGTCTATGGGCAGTGTTGAGTCTATGGGCAGTGTTGAGTCTATGGGCAGTGTTGAGTCTATGGGCAGTGTTGAGTCTATGGGCAGTGTTGAGTCTATGGGTAGTGTTGAGTCTATGGGCAGTGTTGAGTCTATGGGTAGTGTTGAGTCTATGGGCAGTGTTGAGTCTATGGGCAGTGTTGAGTCTATGGGCAGTGTTGAGTCTATGGGCAGTGTTGAGTCTATGGGCAGTGTTGAGTCTATGGGCAGTGTTGAGTCTATGGGCAGTGTTGAGTCTATGGGCAGTGTTGAGTCTATGGGCAGTGTTGAGTCTATGGGCAGTGTTGAGTCTATGGGCAGTGTTGAGTCTATGGGCAGTGTTGAGTCTATGGGTAGTGTTGAGTCTATGGGCAGTGTTGAGTCTATGGGCAGTGTTGAGTCTATGGGCAGTGTTGAGTCTATGGGCAGTGTTGAGTCTATGGGCAGTGTTGAGTCTATGGGCAGTGTTGAGTCTATGGGCAGTGTTGAGTCTATGGGCAGTGTTGAGTCTATGGGCAGTGTTGAGTCTATGGGCAGTGTTGAGTCTATGGGCAGTGTTGAGTCTATGGGCAGTGTTGAGTCTATGGGCAGTGTTGAGTCTATGGGCAGTGTTGAGTCTATGGGCTAGTGTTGAGTCTATGGGCAGTGTTGAGTCTATGGGCAGTGTTGAGTCTATGGGCAGTGTTGAGTCTATGGGCAGTGTTGAGTCTATGGGCAGTGTTGAGTCTATGGGTAGTGTTGAGTCTATGGGCAGTGTTGAGTCTATGGGCAGTGTTGAGTCTATGGGTAGTGTTGAGTCTATGGGCAGTGTTGAGTCTATGGGCAGTGTGTGAGTCTATGGGTAGTGTTGAGTCTATGGGCAGTGTTGAGTCTATGGGCAGTGTTGAGTCTATGGGCAGTGTTGAGTCTATGGGCAGTGTTGAGTCTATGGGCAGTGTTGAGTCTATGGGCAGTGTTGAGTCTATGGGCAGTGTTGAGTCTATGGGCAGTGTTGAGTCTATGGGCAGTGTTGAGTCTATGGGCAGTGTTGAGTCTATGGGTAGTGTTGAGTCTATGGGCAGTGTTGAGTCTATGGTAGTGTTGAGTCTATGGGCAGTGTTGAGTCTATGGGCAGTGTTGAGTCTATGGGTAGTGTTGAGTCTATGGGCAGTGTTGAGTCTATGGGCAGTGTTGAGTCTATGGGTAGTGTTGAGTCTATGGGTAGTGTTGAGTCTATGGGCAGTGTTGAGTCTATGGGCAGTGTTGAGTCTATGGGCAGTGTTGAGTCTATGGGCAGTGTTGAGTCTATGGGCAGTGTTGAGTCTATGGGCAGTGTTGAGTCTATGGGCAGTGTTGAGTCTATGGGCAGTGTTGAGTCTATGGGCAGTGTTGAGTCTATGGGAAGTGTTGAGTCTATGGGCAGTGTTGAGTCTATGGGTAGTGTTGAGTCTATGGGCAGTGTTGAGTCTTGGGCAGTGTTGAGTCTATGGGTATGTTGAGTCTATGGGCAGTGTTGAGTCTATGGGTAGTGTTGAGTCTATGGGCAGTGTTGAGTCTATGGGTAGTGTTTGAGTCTATGGGTAGTGTTGAGTCTATGGGCAGTATTGAGTCTATGGGCAGTGTTGAGTCTATGGGTAGTGTTGAGTCTAAGGGCAGTGTTGAGTCTATGGGCAGTGTTGAGTCTATGGGCAGTATTGAGTCTATGGGCAGTGTTGAGTCTATGGGCAGTGTTGAGTCTATGGGTAGTGTTGAGTCTACGGGCAGTGTTGAGTCTATGGGCAGTGTTGAGTCTACGGGCAGTGTTGAGTCTATGGGCAGTGTTGAGTCTATGGGCAGTGTTGAGTCTATGGGCAGTGTTGAGTCTGTGGGCAGTGTTGAGTCTATGGGCAGTGTTGAGTCTATGGGCAGTGTTAGTCTATGGGTAGTGTTGAGTCTATGGGCAGTGTTGAGTCTATGGGCAGTGTTGAGTCTGTGGGCAGTGTTGAGTCTATGGTGCACTGTTGAGTCTATGGGCAGTGTTGAGTCTATGGGTAGTGTTGAGTCTATGGGCAGTGTTGAGTCTACGGGCAGTGTTGAGTCTACGGGCAGTGTTGAGTCTATGGGGTAGTGTTGAGTCTATGGGCAGTGTTGAGTCTATGGGTAGTGTTGAGTCTATGGGCAGTGTTGAGTCTATGGGTAGTGTTGAGTCTATGGGCAGTGTTGAGTCTATGGGCAGTGTTGAGTCTATGGGTAGTGTTGAGTCTATGGGCAGTGTTGAGTCTATGGGCAGTGTTGAGTCTATGGGTAGTGTTGAGTCTATGGGTAGTGTTGAGTCTATGGGTAGTGTTGAGTCTATGGGCAGTGTTGAGTCTATGGGTAGTGTTGAGTCTATGGGCAGTGTTGAGTCTATGTTTAGCAAATCTGCAAACCTGTTCCTGGGGGTCAGAGATTGTATCACCGTTTTTTCCCCTAATGATGGTAATAGGTGTGGTGCTGCAGGTTACTTTTTTGATGGAGTTAAAGAGCGATTTGTGATCGCGGGCCATTGAGGCAGACTCCATCTCCTCAGCAACCCACGACCACCACCCATCCTTGCAGCGCCTCACGGCTCTCCCAACATCCGAGCTAAGGCTGCGGAAAGCCTCCTCATTCTCTGACGTGGGATGCTGTAGACGATGAGAGTAGGCCTGTCGCTTTTTCTCAGCCAGCCTGAACACCTCTTCTGTCAGCCAGGGTCTCTGGGGAGGTCTGGACCGTGTACCCAAAGCAGCCATTGCAGCTGCGTGAGTCACAGTCCTAAACTTTGCCCATTTCCCCTCGACATCAGGAGGAGTGGGGGACGATGCCAACCCCAGCCACAAGCGATGATTAAATTCTCGCTTGCAACTTTCATCAGCTAGCTGAGACCAGGCAACTTTGGGTTTGAATGGGGTCCTGGGTGTACACCCACAACCGGAGTGGAAGAATGGCAGGCGTATCTTACAGATGATAAGTCGATGGTCAGTGGGAAATCAGCTCCATGGTAGGTCCTGGTGTCAAGGACATGGGCTCGCATCCGCTGATCCGTCACTACGTAGTCTAGCAGATGTTCTTGCTTGGACCCGGCATGCATCCATCATGTTGTGTGGATGTGCCAATGCCGGAACAGCGTGTTGGTAATTACAAGCCCATGGGCTGCACAAAAATCTAGCAGCCTCCTACCGTTGTTATTGAGCTGATCTGGCCCATGCCTTCCAATCACTCCAGACAAGGTGCCAGCATCATGATCAACTCGGGCATTGAAGTCACCCAACAAGATGACTCTATCCCGAGGGGCCACTTTAGCCAGCACCTGTGACAGGTCATAGAAGGCATCTGACTTATCGGCCTTGCCTGCATCCATCCACGGATGTTCGTCTTCGGTGGGGGCATAAATAACCACGACCACCATTTCTCGCCTCTGGTTGATAGGAAGGCGAGCCCAAAGTAGTCTGGGGCTTACAGCTTCCCACACCTCACCGCCACGCTCCCACGCCCCCTTCATTATTTTGTTCAGTAGAAGAGCCACTCCCTGTTGTTTGGCAGTCTCCTGCCCCGAGTAGAGGACTGTCCACCCCTCATGGTGGTAGGAGCCAGAGCCGGTCTACCTCCTGAATACCACAGAGATCCAGGCGGTACCGGTCCAGCTCCCGACAGAGGAGTGGCAGCCTCTCCTCCATAGTGAGCATTCGAACATTCCACGTGGCCATCCGTAGAGGATTTTGTTGTTTCTGGAGGAGCCCCGAAGGTAAGGATTCAGTCTCCTGGCTCCGCCAAATGGAGTTTGGCCAGGATACGTCATAGACGCCTGTCCCCCCGATGCCTCCGGCACAAGCATAATCAATTTTTTTAATCGTAGTTTGGTGGTAGTTATTTGAAGGTGGAGGGGTTACCAGCCCCTCGCACCCGTCCAGAGTCCCCATTTGGCCGCTGTGGTGGTTAAAAACGCCATGAGGGGAAAGGCCAATCTACATTGGGCCCCCTCCCCACGGCACTGCCCACCACAGCGTTGCCCTCCGGCACCACGAGGTAGGGGGTTGTTTTTTCCGGACACACACACACACAAAGCCACACACACACACACAAAGCCACACACACACAAAGCCACACACACACACAAAGCCACACACACACAAAGTCACACACACACACAAAGCCACACACACACACACAAAGCCACACACACACAAAGCCACACACACACACAAAGCCACACACACACAAAGTCACACACACACACAAAGTCACACACACACAAAGCCACACACACACACAGTCACACACACACACAGTCACACACACACAAAGTCACACACACACACAGTCATACACAACAACAACACAACAACAACCGCCATTCGCCACTAAGTGGCGGTGACGTCACCACGACGCTTGTGCCAGGCCATGTGCACCCTGAGGCCACGTGAAGTGTCGAACGCCCGCTGGCAGGAGGTCACGGGGCAGACCCAGGTGCCACGGGTCGACTGACCGAGATGACCGAGATGACTGGCTGATGCACCACCTGTGCCCCCTACTGTGCCAACTTGCTGTGCTTTAGCCACCCGGCGCTCCGCTCGTTGTTGTGAGCGTCGCTCCTCCGCCCTCCGTTGTTGTTGGAGGGCGACTGCCTCCAACTGCCCAGTAGCGTCCTTCACGAGCCTCCTCCACTAAGGCCGATCTTGACACCGCTGGTACCAGTCATCGGCAAGTCCACTCAGCTCCACGTCCTCCTGTGCCACATCACTCCATCTCTTCTCTAGCCCGTGCCGCGCCCGTTTAGCCCCCTCGATCCGGCCGAACAAAAGCTGTTTAGGCATGCGGTGGCTGGGCATGCGGGCTACATGACCCAGCCAACGCAGCCTTGCCTGCCGGAGGAGCTCACTGATGGGACTTTGCCCAGATCTTTCAAGGACTTGTGAGCTCCTCACACAATCCAGCCTGGTTAAACCCAGGATGGATCGTAGGCAGGCCAGCCTAAATGTTTCCAACCGGCGAAGATGCTCCACTAGGGGGGTCCACGTTTCGCAAGCGTAGAGAAGGGAGGGAATGACCGTGGCCGAGAAGACCTGAAGCTTCGTGCGGAGCGACAGACCAGGTAGCTTCCACACAGCGTTACGCAACCGATGAAAAGATATTGCCGCTCGACTGATTCGGAGTGAGACCTCTGCTGATAAACTGGAGCCGGTCATAAGCACACTGCCCAGGTATGGGAAACTCTCCACTCTCTCCACAACTGCCCCATCACCGATTGAGAGTTGTGGGGGTGGAGTGCCCGATGGTACAAAATACCCAGGCAGGTGCTTAGTTTTGGTGGGGCTGATGGTAAGGCCCCACCTCTTAGTGGCACGCTCCAGTCTCAGCAGCAGCGTCTCCAACTCCTCTTCTGAATGAGCAGCTATTACCAAATCATCGGCATACATAACGTGGTTGACCAATAGGGAGCCATCCCTTGATCGCACCCGGGCGTCGATCAGCCTCCCATTATATCTGTACCAAATGGTAATTCCCCCGGTACAGCTATTGAAGGCTTCACGAACTATGCAGTCGAAATAGATGTTAAATAATGTGGGAGCCAGAGGACATCCCTGTCGCACCCCAAGGTGTACAGGGAAAGGCTCCGACTCCCGGCCACGTAGTTTTACCCGGGCCCGCTCACCATCATGAAGGACCTTAATGATCGTGAGCAGAGGGTCAGGGACTCCGAAAGCACGAAGAACAACCCAGAGCCCAGTCCTACTGATGGTATCATAGGCCTTGACCAGGTCAATAAAGCAGAGATGTAGGTCTTTTTGGAATTCCCTACACCTCTGCTGTAGCAGACGGACAGAAAATATGGCATCTGTGCAGGACCGCCCTTTCCTGAAACCGCATTGGGGCTCCGCAAGCCTCTCCTCAGCGTGCCTAGCAAGGCGATGTTGAATAATCCTTGCCAGGACCTTACCCGGCACACTGAGGAGTGAGATGCCCCTGTAGTTGTTACAGTCGGTACGGTCCCCCTTCTTAAAGAGGGGGACCACCAGGGCATCCTTCCAGTCCTGCGGAACCCGTCCAGTGGTCCAGACTGTTGTTATGATGTCATATAGGGCAGTCTGTGCACAAACGCCACCCTCCCTCAGCATTTCGCTTGGGAGATCATCTCTGCCCGGTGCCTTCCCTGGTCTCAGACTCCGGATCGCCCTCAGTACTTCCTCAACAGCTGGTACCTCAGCCAGCCACTCACAGGGGGTGACCTCTTCCAATATTTGAGGCACCGCAGCCTCAGCAGGGTTATCCCCACTTTGTGCCATGATGTTTTCCTGGCTGAGAGATTTTCCCTCCCCCAGGACCTCACAGAAATGCTCAGCAAATCTGCAAACCTGTTCCTGGGGGTCGGAGATTGGATCACCGTTTTTTCCTCTAATGATGGTAATAGGTGTGGCGCTGCAGGTTACTTTTTTGATGGAGTTAAATAGTGATTTGTGATCGCGGGCCACTGAGGCAGACTCCATCTCCTCAGCAACCCGCGACCACCACCCATCCTTACAGCGCCTTACGGCTCTCCGAACCTCCGAGCGAAGGCTGCGGTAAACCTCCTCATTCTCTGACGTGGGATGCTGTAGGCGATGAGAGTGGGCCTGTCGCTTTTTCTCAATTAACCTGAACACCTCCTCCGTCAGCCAGGGTTTCTGGGGAGGTCTGGACCGCGTACCCAAAGCAGCCATTGCAGCTGCATGAGTCACAGTCTTAAACCTCGCCCATTTACCCTCGACATCAGGTGGAGTGGGGGACGATGCCAACCCCAGCTGCAAGCGATGATGAAATTCTCGCTTGCAACTTTCATCAGCTAACTTAGACCAGGCCACTTTTGGTTGGAATGGGATCCTGGGTGTACACCCACCACCGGAGTGGAAGAATGGCAGGCGCATCTTACAGATGACTAGTCGATGGTCAGAGGGCAGATCAGCTCCACGGTAGGTCCTGGTGTCAAGGACATGGGCTCGCATCCGCTGGTCCGTCACTATGTAGTCCAGCAGATGTTCTTGCTTGGACCCGGCATGCATCCATGATGTTGTGTGGATGCGCCGATGCCGGAAGAGCGTGTTGGTAATTACAAGCCCATGGGCTGCACAAAAATCTAGCAGCCTCCTACCGTTATTATTGAGCTGATCTGGCCCATGCCTTCCAATCACTCCAGACCAGGTGCCAGCATCATGACCAACTCGGGCATTGAAGTCACCCAACAAGATGACTCTGTCCCGAGTGGCCACTTTAGCCAGCACCTGTGACAGGAGGTCATAGAAAGCGTCCGACTCATCGGCTTTGCCTGCATCCCTCCACGGATGTTCGTCTTCGGTGGGGGCATAAGTAACCACGACCACCACTCCTCGCCTCTGGTTGATGGGAAGGCGAGCCCAAAGTATCCTGGGGCTTACAGCTTCCCACACCTCACCGCCACGCTCCCACGCCCCCTTCATTCTTTTGTTCAGAAGAAGAGCCACACCCTGTTGTTTGGCAGTCTCCTGCCCCGAGTAGAGGACTGTCCACCCCTCATGGTGGCAGGAGCCAGAACCGGTCCACCGGACCTCCTGAATGCCACAGAGATCCAGGCGGTACCGGTCCAGCTCCCGACAGAGGAGTGGCAGCCTCTCCTCCGCAGTGAGCGTTCGAACATTCCACGTGGCCATCCGCAATGGTTTTTCGTTGTTTCTGGAGGAGCCCCGAGGGTTAAAATTCAATCTCCTGGCTCCGCCAAATGGGGTTTGGCCAGGAGACGTCATAAAAGCCTGACCCCCCGGGGCCTCCGGCACAAGCTTATTAATTACAGGTTTATGTTTAATTCGTAGTTTAGTGGTGGTTAATTGAAGGTGGAGGGGTTACCAGCCCCTCGCACCCGTCCAGAGCCCCCGTTTAGCCACTGTGGTAGTCACAGACGCCATGAGGGGAGAGGCCAATGGGCATTGGCCCTCCCCCCACAGCACTGCCCACGACAGTGTTGCCCGTCCGGCACCGCGAGGAGGTAGGAGGTTGTTTTGCCGGACAAGTCACACACACACACAGTCACACACACACAAAGTCACACACACACACAAAGCCACACACACACAAAGCCACACACACACAAAGCCACACACACACACAAAGCCACACACACACACAAAGCCACACACACACACAAAGCCACACACACACAAAGCCACACACACACAAAGCCACACACACACAAAGCCACACACACACAAAGTCACACACACACACAAAGCCACACACACACAAAGCCACACACACACAAAGTCACACACACACACAAAGCCACACACACACAAAGCCACACACACACACAAAGCCACACACACACAAAGCCACACACACACATAAAGCCACACACACACAAAGCCACACACACACAAAGTCACACACACACACAGTCACACACACACAGTCACACACACACACAGTCACACACACACAAACAAAGTCACACACACACAGTCACACACACACACAGTCACACACACACACAGTCACACACACAAAGTTGCTTACTCACTCTCACGTGCACTCGCAACCCACACCACCGACGCATCGAACCGCAGATCACCACCCCACCCACACACACGCGCACAAAGACAAAGGTCCCCCCTATAGCCTTCAACAGGCCGTGGGGGGCAAGGGCTGTTCTCTCGCAGGCAGGAACGGGTGGCCAACGCCAAGACTCGGCCGCCTTTGTCTCTCCTCGAGGTGGTATTTATACATCTGCACCGGATACTCATTTGAGGTCGATTCGATCCAGGGGAGACCCAGGACCGGTTCGGATAATCGCCACTGATGTTGGCCGTGAGCGCGAATCGAACTCGGGATGTTAACTACCTCGCCTGGTGTGCAGGAGGTCGTGAGCTCGATCCCGACCCCTGACGCCTGCTGCTGTATATTTGGAGTTTGCGTGTCTCTCTCTCATCATCATCACGGTGGCTAGGAGATGTTAACTACCTCGCCTGGTGTGCAGGAGGTCGTGGGTTCGATCCCGACCCCTGACGCCTGCTGCTGCTGTATATTTGGAGTTTGCGTGTCTCTCTCATCATCATCACGGTGGCTAGGAGATGTTAACTACCTCGCCTGGTGTGCAGGAGGTCGTGGGTTCGATCCCGACCCCTGACGCCTGCTGCTGTGTATTTGGAGTTTGCGTGTCTCTCTCTCATCATCATCACGGTGGCTAGGAGATGTTAACTACCTCGCCTGGTGTGCAGGAGGTCGTGGGTTCGATCCCGACCCCTGACGCCTGCTGCTGTGTATTTGGAGTTTGCGTGTCTCTCTCTCATCATCATCACGGTGGCTAGGAGATGTTAACTACCTCGCCTGGTGTGCAGGAGGTCGTGGGTTCGATCCCAACCCTGACGCCTGCTGCTGTATATTTTGAGTTTGCGTGTCTCTCTCTCTCATCATCATCACGGTGGCTAGGAGATGTTAACTACCTCGCCTGGTGTGCAGGAGGTCGTGGGTTCGATCCCGACCCTGACGCCTGCTGCTGTGTATTTGGAGTTTGCGTGTCTCTCTCTCATCATCATCACGGTGGCTACGAGATGTTAACTACCTCGCCCGGTGTACAGGAGGTCGTGGGTTCGATCCCGACCCCTTCTGTATATTTGGAATTTGCGTGTTTCTCTCTCTCTCCCCTGTGGTCGGGTGGATTTTTCTCCGGGTCGTCCAGTTATTTCCACTCGACGTTTACAATGAACGTGCGTTCCGAGTATTTGACTGCTGCGATGGTAAACCGCTTCCATCACAGAGTTTCGGTTTAAAGCTTTCGTGACTGCAGGGATTCATCTTCTTGGTTCTTTCGGTAAAGTCACGTAGAATGGAAATAATAAAATAATAAAAATTAAACATCATAAAATAATTCTCACAGTGAGAAAATTCTCACAGTGAGAATTATCTCACAGTGAGATGGATCTTCTTGTGTCTTTCGGTAAAGTCACGTAGAATGGAAATTAAAAAAAAAACATAATAAAATAATTCTCACAATGAGAATCATCTCACAGTGAGAATTATCTCACAGTGAGAATTATTTTATTATGTTTTATTTTTATTATTATTTTATTTCCATTCTACGTGACTTTACCGAAAAAACCAAGAAGATCCATCACAGAGCTTTTCTTTTGGGGCTTAGATCGCCGTGAATTTAAATGCGTCGTTAAACCCGCGACCACCGCCCGACACAGCCAACTGCTTCGGGTTGTGTCACCGAAACAAAAACACGTGCCCAACCGTTACCAGTACGGCACAAAGCGGTGCGTAGTCATCCCTCGGGGCCTCCTGTGTTTGCGATGAAATCCAATCCCACGCGCCCTGCATGACGCATCACGCCAGCTGATGGCAACCGTGCCCACCAACGCCCGCAGATGATGGCACGGCACTCGACAGACTTGGCACAGGCTTGCAACATCTTCTTGGTTCTTTCGGTAAAGTCATCACGTAGAAGGGAAGTAATGAAATAATAAAAATAAAACATAATAAAATAATTCTCACGACGTTTCGGCCACAACGCAAGCAGCATTTTCAGACGCTGTCTCCCCGACAGACCTGGTCTTCACCTGAGGACGGCTGCTTGCGTTGTGGCCGAAACGTCGTGAGAATTGTATTTTATGTTTTATTTTTATTATTTTATTACTTCCCTTCGACGTGCCTTTACCGAAAGAACCAAGAAGATGAATCCCTGCAGTCACGAAAGCTTTAAATCGAGGCTTGGAACACTTTCCCTGACCTACCGGTTGCACGGAGCCGGTAAGGCTGTACCGCCACGCATACCGGGCGTCATGCCGCACGCAGTGCCCAGCGGGCGTGGTTCCCCAGTGCCGAGCGCAGAGGTCGCAAACGGGTTTTGATTCCTTACCCGTACCCGGCCGCACCAGGGTCGCAAATGGGTACCCGTACCCGGCCGGGTACGGGTAGCCGTTCCCTACCCATACGCTACCCGTACCCTACCCGAAATGAGTGACAAACGGTGACTCACCGGTGACTCACGGCCTACCCGTACCCGTACCCGGCCGCACCAGGGTCGCAAACGGCTACCCGTACCCGTACCCGGCCGTGTACGGGTAGCCGGGTATCGGGTAGGGTACGGGTATCGGGTACCCGGTTGCGACCTCTGGGCTAGCGGTACCGTCTGTTGGAGTGTTGCGATCTGCGCCCGTTTAACTACTAAACTCAAAACTCTTTCATTTTATTTTCACCTGGTAAGTGCCCACTGAGCTGTCTCGAGTTACGTTAATTAACCTTAAATATGCGCCGGCAAGCAGCCGTTTGTTTCGATTCCGGGTAAATAACCCCGTGGGGATCAATGTCTGACGAGGTCAGCTGATCACGTGGTTTGTAGACTCGGTAGTGACGAGGTCAGCTGATCACGTGGTTTGTAGACTCGGTAGTGACGAGGTCAGCTGATCACGTGGCTCGGCAGTGACGAGGTCAGCTGATCACGTGGTTTGTAGACTCGGCAGTGACGCAATTTTGAACGATTTTTGACCCCCCCCCCCCCTCGTCACACGGCGTCACAAAAAGTCAGACCCCCCCTCAAATATGACGTCACAAAGCTCTGCCCCCCCCTAGGTGCGTGACGTCATTTATGGACGGCCCCTTACCATCATCATCGCCGCCGCGTGGAAATTTACAGCGGAAGCAGCGGCAATCAAATCACTCTGAACGCACGTTTTTCTATTTGGTAGTCCGACGTTTCGCTGGCAGTTGCAAGCATCCTTGGCGGGGCGCGGGCGAGACGGGGGGGGGGGGGGGTCAGTTGCCAGATTTGAGAGTTCATCAACGATTGGGTTACACCGGGGGAGGGGCGGTAGAGGTTCGGCAAACCAACAACAAGAAGAGGCAAACGAAAAACAACAACAACCCCCCTCGATAATTGGTTTTTTACCCTTCTATCTGGCAACAAAACTGACACCTTTTTTTACAAGGAGTCATGTTTGCATAGACCACAATACCTGCAGCCGTAATGCAAACAAAAAACACAACTCTGATAATGTGTGCACTGTCCCTGAAGTTGATTGGTCCACACCCGAGACAGCTTTCCTTAGAGCCTAGCCTCACATGGTGTTGGACCAGATGACGCTAAAAGGCGCACAACTCTGGCATTATCAGAGTTATGTTTTTTTGTTTGCATTATGACTGCAGGTATTGTGGTCTATGCAAACATGACTCTTTGTAAAAAAAGGTGTCAGTTTTGTTGCCAGATAAAAGGGTAAAAAAACCAATTATCATATTTTTTACTGGCAAATGAGGTTCCAATGATGTAAAACCCCCCTCGACTCAAGGGAGCCACGAGCCGCGTGTTTCCTGGCGAACCCCACGTGTCCCACCGCAGTCGGTCGGCTGAGTGGTGGGACTGGTGGCGTGGGTGGGGTGAAGTGTGGGGGGCAAAACAATTCCTCCTCCGGGATCTAGGAGGGTTATCTCGCTCGCTCGCTCTCTCTCTCTATCGCAGGCCCCTTCCGCAAGCAGGGGGGGGGGGGGCACCAGCGAGACATTGCAGGTGCTGCGCCTTTACCCCCACCCCCACCCTCACCCCCCACCGAGGCAGCTGAGAGAGAGAGAGCGGCGAGCCAGGGATCAAAGTCTCCTCTCGCTCACTCTCCCTCGCCGTCATGGGCCACGTGCGTCACGGGATCCGCGTGGAGGACGCACGTGGGGAGGCGTCACGTGACACGGTCACGTGGGGAGGGGTCAGTGACACGGTCACGTGGGGAGGGGTCAGTGGCACGGGTCACGTGGGGAGGGGTCACGTGGGTCAGTGGCACGGGTCACGTGGGGAGGGGTCACGTGGGCCAGTGGCACGGGGTCACGTGGGAAGGGGTCACGTGGGTCAGTGGCACGGGTCACGTGGGGAGGGGTCAGTGGCACGGGTCACGTGGGGGAGGGGTCAGTGACACGGCCACGTGGGTCAGTGGCACGGGGTCACGTGGCTCAGTGGCACGGGTCACGTGGGTCAGTGGCACGGGTCACGTGGGGAGGGGTCAGTGGCACGGGTCACGTGGGGAGGGGTCAGAGGCACGGATCACGTGGGTCAGTGGCACGGGGTCACGTGGCTCAGTGGCACGGGTCACGTGGGTCAGTGGCACGGGTCACGTGGGGAGGGGTCAGTGGCACGGGTCACGTGGGGAGGGGTCAGTGGCACGGGTCACGTGGGGAGGGGTCAGTGGCACGGGTCACGTGGGGAGGGGTCAGTGACACGGCCACGTGGGTCAGTGGCACGGGGTCACGTGGCTCAGTGGCACGGGTCACGTGGGTCAGTGGCACGGGTCACGTGGGGAGGGGTCACGTGGGTCAGTGGCACGGGGTCACGTGGGTCAATGCCACGGGGTCACGTGGGTCAGTGGCACAGGCGCAACAGCCGGGGGACGCGGCGACTCCGGCGGGCTGGCTGCTGCCCTCCCGGCTCGCATCAGTAGCGATCCCAACCGACCCCGGGCTGCCCGAGCACCGCGACTGGGCAGCTGGCGAGGAATGGGACGCTGCTGCCTTCTGCTAAAACGACCGCGGATGTTCATTTTTAAATCCTTTATATTAAGTTCACTCGCTCGCTCGCTTGCGCGCTTACGACCGTGCAAATCTTGCGGTCGTTTTTTAACCCACTTGCCGTGATCCGATCGAGCTGACATTTTGCACACAGACTCGTTGTGCGTGACAATTTACTTTTAGGGAAAATGTATATATTTAATTACCAATTGCTTAATGGTGGCAGGCAATCATCTGACCCATAGGTGGCAGCCATCTCAAGCCAGAGGACGAGAGGACTCTAGCCGCCCGTTTCAAAGACCAATGTGGGCTGGGTTGTGGCCCATTGAACACGCATATAAAGGATTTATAGTGAAAAACTTTGTTTTTACGGGTTAATTTTTATTCCTTTCAGCTTGGCGCGCGGTGGATGGCAGCTGTTCGCTTTTTTTTTCTTTGACATAATGATGATGATGTGGGGGTGCGAGTGGGGTGTGTGCGTGCGGGCGTGTGACTGGATGTGCAAATATGTTGTCTGTGGATGAGCCGTGGTGTATGTTGCTGGGAGTGTGTGTTGCTGTGTGTGTTGCTGTGTGTGTGTTGCTGTGTGTGTGTTGTGTGTATTGTTGTGTGAGTGTGTTGTGTGTGTTGTGTGTGTTGTTGTGTGTGTTGCTGTGTGTGTGTGTTGCTGTGTGTGTTGCTGTGTGTGTGTTGTGTGTATTGTTGTGTGAGTGTGTTGTGTGTGTTGTGTGTGTTGTTGTGTGTGTTGCTGAGGCAGTCGCCCTCCAACAACAACGGAGGGCGGAGGAGCGACGCTCACAACAACGAGCGGAGCGCCGGGTGGCTAAAGCACAGCAAGTTGGTACAGTAGGGGGCACAGGTGGTGCATCAGCCAGTCATCTCGGTCATCTCGGTCAGTCGACCCGTGGCACCTGGGTCTGCCCCGTGACCTCCTGCCAGCGGACGTTCGACACTTCACGTGGCCTCAAGGTGCACATGCCCTGGCACAAGCGTCGTGGTGACGTCACCGCCACTTAGTGGCGAATGGCGGTTGTTGTTGTTGTTGTTGCTGTGTGGTGGTTAGCGCGCTGCGCTACGAACCCGGCGACCCGGGTTCGATTCCCGCTCACGGCCATCACCAGTGACGATTATTTGAACCGGTCCCGGGCGTCCCCTAGGTCGACTCAGCCTCAAATGAGTACCTGGTGCGATGTGTAAACATCGCCACTGGGGAGACAAAGACGGCCGGGCGAGGCCCTGGCCACCCACCCCCTCGTGTACCGTTGCGGCCTTCATAGGTGCTTGCTAACAGCACTTGCCTCAACAGTCTGCTCAGGCTATACGGGGGATCTTTGTCTTTGTTGGTGTGTAGCTGTTGGTGAGTGTGTGGATGTTGGTGTGTGTGTGTGGATACGTGTTCTACTCGGGGCAGGAGACTACCAAACAACAGGGAGTGGTTCTTTTTCTGAACAAAAGAATGAAGGGGGCGTGGGAGCGTGGCGGTGTGGTGTGGGAATCGGTAAGCCCCAGGCTACTTTGGGCTCGCCTTCCCATCAACCAGAGGCGAGGAGTGGTGGTCGTGGTTACTTATGCCCCCACCGAAGACGAACATCCATGGAGGGATGCAGGCAAGGCCGATGAGTCAGATAGCTTCGATGACCTCCTATCACAGGTGCTAGCTAAAGTGGCCCCTCGGGATAGAGTCATCCTGTTGGGTGACTTCAATGCCCGAGTTGGTCATGATGCTGGCACCTGGTCTGGAGTTATTGGAGGGCATGGGCCGGATCAGCTCAATAACAACGATAGGAGGCTGCTAGATTTTTGTGCAGCCGATGGGCTTGTAATTACCAACACGCTGTTCCGGCATCGGCGCATTCACACAACATGATGGACGCATGCAGGATCCAAGCAAGATTATCTGCTGGACTACGTAGTGATGGAACAGCGGATGCGGGCCCATGTCCTTGACACCAGGATCTACCGTGGAGCTGATCTGCCCACTGACCATCGACTTGGCATCTGTAAGATGAGCCTGCCATTTTCCCACTCTGATGGTGGGTGTACACCCAGGACCCCATTCAAACCCAAGGTGGCCTGGTCTCAGCTAGCTGATGAAAGTTGCAAGCGAGAATTTAATCATCGCTTGCGGCTGGGGTTGGCATCGTCCCCCACTCCTCCAGATGTCGAGGGGAAATGGGCGAGGTTTAGGACTGTGGCTCATGCAGCTGCAATGGCTGCTTTGGGTACATGGTCCAGACCTCCCCAGAGACCCTGGCTGACAGAGGAGGTGTTCAAGCTGGCTGAGAAAAAGCGACAGGCCCACTCTCATCGTCTACAGCATCCCACGTCAGAGAATGAGAAGGCTTTCCACAGACTTCGCTCGGAGGTTCGGAGAGCCGTGAGGCGCTGCAAGGATGGGTGGTGGTCGTGGGTTGCTGAGGAGATGGAGTCTGCCTCAGTGGCCCGCGATCACAAATCCCTATTTAGCTCCATCAAAGAAGTAACCTGCAGCGCCACACCGATTACCATCATTAGGGGAAAAAACGGTGATCGAATCTCCGTCCCCCAGGAACAGGTTTGCAGATTTGCATTTCTGTGAAGTCCTGGGGGAGGGGAAATCCCTCGGCATGGAAAACATCGTGGGACAAAGTGGGGATGACCCTGCTGAGGCTGCGGTGCCTGAAATATTGGATAAAGTCACCCCCTATGAGTGGCTGGCTGAGGTGCCATCTGTTGAGGAAGTACTAAAGGCGATCCAGAGTCTGAGACCAGGAAAGGCACCGGGCAGAGACAATCTCCCAAGCGAAATGCTGAGGGAGGGTGGCGTTTGTGCGCAGACTGCCCTACATGATATCATAACAACAGTCTGGACCACTGGACGGGTTCTGCAGGATTGGAAAGATGCACTGGTGGTCCCCCTCTTTAAGAAGGGGGACCGCACAGACTGTAACAACTCCAGGGGAATCTCACTCCTCAGTGTGCCGGGAAAGGTCCTGGCAAGGATAATTCAACATCGCCTTGCCAGGCACGCTGAGGAGAGGCTTGCGGAGCCCCATTGCGGTTTCAGGAAAGGGCGGTCCTGCACAGGTGCCATATTTTTTGTCCGTCTGCTACAACAGAGGTGTAGGGAATTCCAACAAAACCTACATCTCTGCTTTATTCACCTGTACAAGGCCTATGATACCATCAGTAGGACTGGGCTCTGGGTTATTCTTCGTGCTTTCGGAGTCCTTGACCCTCTGCTCACGATCATGAAGGACCTTCATGATGGTGAGCGGGCTCGGGTAAAACTACGTGGCCGGGAGTTGGAGCCATTCCCTGTTCACCTTGGGGTGTGACAGTGGTGTCCTTTGGCTCTCACCTTATTTAACATCTATTTCGACCACGTTATTTGTGAAACCTTCATTAGCTGGACCGGAGGAATTTCTATCTGGTACAGATACAATGGGAGGCTGATCGTTGTCGGGTGCGGTCAAAAGATGGCTCCCTATTGGTCAACCATGTTTTGTCTGCCGATGATCTGGTAATTGCTGCTCACTCAGAGGAGGAGTTGGAGGCGCTGCTGCTGAACCTGGAGCGTGCCACTAACAGATGGGGCCTTACCATCAGCCCCACCAAAACTAAGCACCTGCCTGGGTATTTTGTACCATCGGACACTCCACCTCCACAACTCCCAATTGGTGATGGGGCAGTTGTGGAGGGAGTGGAGAGTTTCTCATACCTGGGCAGTGTGCTCATGACCGGCTCCGGTTTGACAGCAGAGGTCTCACTCCGAATCAGTCGAGCGGCAATATCTTTTCATTGGTTGCATAACGCTGTGTGGAAGCTACCTGGTCTGTCGCTCCACACAAAGCTTCAGGTCTTCTCGGCCACGGTCATTCCCTCCCTTCTCTTTGCTTGCGAAACATGGACCCCCTAATGG